>NC_092165.1:59383096-59408096 GCF_045791955.1 Oncorhynchus clarkii lewisi
CTCTGGATCAGCATGTAATTCTTTGCCTATGGCCTTAAACAGCTGTTGGATTACAGTCTTAGTGTCAGTCGGTTTGTGGTGGTAAATAGACGGATGATGGCGGAAACATGTACGAAAAAAGTTAAAAGTATCTAAAAAAAAAAATAACACACACAAAATAGAATGGTCAGGAGCCCGGAAAACGGAGCCGTTCTATTTCATTCTAGGTCAAGGGGTTAAATGTCAGGGGTCAAGACTCACCTTGGCCCCACAGTGGGCGGCGATCTCCTCGAAGGGGGCGGTCTGAAACCTCTCTACCACCAGTCTCCTCTTCTCCCTCTCCTGCTCTTCGCCATTCACACTATCCACTGAGAGAGAGCAGGGGGTCAAAACATCAGAAAACAATCATATGTTTAGAAAGACAATTTGTTTTGAAAGACAATTTGTTTTGAAAGACAATTTGTTTTGAAAGACAATATGCTTTGAAAGACAGAGACAGAGATTCAAATATGCTTTAATCCAAAGCAATAAGAGATGTAGTATGCGTCAATCTTACCGATGGCATTCTTCAGAGTCTCAAAGGTGATCTGTTCTGCTGGAGACTTCTGTGATCAACAAGGATAGTAATGAGACAGTTAGGCCGAGATTCAATCCGTGGACAACAAGGATAGTAATGAGACAGTTAGGCCGGGATTCAGTCCGTGGACAACAAGGATAGTAATGAGAGAGTTAGGCCGGGATTCAGTCCGTGGACAACAAGGATAGTAATGAGAGAGTTAGGCCGGGATTCAGTCCGTGGACAACAAGGATAGTAATGAGACAGTTAGGCCGGGATTCAGTCCGTGGACAACACGGATAGTAATGAGACAGTTAGAACGGGATTCAATCCGTGCTAGACTACAAACTCATAGCTTTTCATTGCTCATGTTTTGGCGGTGTCGGAGGTGTAGATGTGTTCGAGCTGTCAAAGCAAGTTCCAACACTGGAATGTGTGATATAACCTACACAACGATATAAAAATGTCAGACATTTTGTTAAGGGAGTTGGTCAAACATGGTCAGCCAGTGTTGCAATAAGATATTGTGTACAATTATGAATTTGAAGACTTTATATACAGTGAATGTTTGTTACCTGGCTAGCCAGTCAATTTTAGAGGAATGGTTCCAGAACATTCCACTCAAACAATGCAGTCAATTTTATAGGAATGGTTCCAGAACATTCCACTCAAACAATGCAGTCAATTTTATAGGAATGGTTCCAGAACATTCCACTCAAACAATGCAGTCAATTTTATAGGAATGGTTCCAGAACATTCCACTCAAACAATGCAGTCAATTTTATAGGAATGGTTCCAGAACATTCCACTCAAACAATGCAGTCAATTTTATAGGAATGGTTCCAGAACATTCCACTCAAACAATGCAGTCAATTTTAGAGGAATGGTTCCAGAACATTCCACTCAAACAATGCAGTCAATTTTAGAGGAATGGTTCCAGAACATTCCACTCAAACAATGCAGTCAATTTTAGAGGAATGGTTCCAGAACTTTCCACTCAAACAATGCAGTCAATTTTAGAGGAATGGTTCTAGAACTGACATCGGTAGATGATAGGACAAGGAAGATATTGTATAATAACGCTATAGCCAATCAGCATTCAGGGCTCAAACCACCCAGTTTATAATGTATAATAACACTCACGGCTGTCAACCAATCAGCTTTCGGGGCTCGAACCACCCAGTTTATAATGTATAATAACACTCATGGCTATCAACCAATCAGCCTTCAGGGCTCGTACCACCCAGTTTATAATGTATAATAACACTCATGGCTGTCAACCAATCAGCCTTCAGGGCTCGTACCACCCAGTTTATAATGTATAATAACACTCATGGCTGTTAACCAATCAGACTTCAGGGCTCAAACCACCCAGTTTATAATGTCTAATAACACTCATGGTTGTCAACCAATCAGCCTTCAGGGCTCGAACCACCCAGTTTATAATGTATAATAACACTCATGGCTGTCAGCCAATCAGCATTCAGGGCTCGTACCACCCAGTTTATAATGTATAATAACACTCATGGCTGTCAGCCAATCAGCATTCAGGGCTCGAACCACCCAGTTTATAATGTATAATAACACTCATGGCTGTCAACCAATCAGCATTCAGGGCTCGAACCACCCAGTTTATAATGTATAATAACACTCATGGCTGTCAACCAATCAGCCTTCAGGGCTCGAACCACCCAGTTTATAATGTATAATAACACTCACGGTTTTCCAAGAATTGAGACATTTACAGTCTGTTTACATCTACGTTGTGTAAAACCTGTGTAAACTACAGTACATGACAATATATTAGGTTGACAATAATTATATTTTATATTTCTGATACATCACATTATCCCTCTACTGCCATTCATTCCAATTAGACTGGTTTGGATTTCTCCCTGACCAAGATGGCTGCCATTTTCACCCCGTTCTGGAACTTTGAGGGTTTATGACATAGCAGCAGTAGAAATGAATTTCTAAACTTTTAACGCGGATGGATTGTAAGGATGACACCCCCTGTCTCAGCCTCCAGTATTTATGCTGCAGGAGTTTATGTGTCGGGGGGCTAGGGTCAGTTTGTTATATCTGGAGTACTTCTCCTGTCTTATCCGGTGTCCTGTGTGAATTTATGTATGCTTTCTCTAATTCTCTCTTTCTTTCTCTCTCTCGGAGGACCTGAGCCCTAGGACCATGCCTCAGGACTACCTGGTATGATGACTCCCTGCTGTCCCCAGTCCACCTGGCCGTGCTGCTGCTCCAGTTTCAACTGTTCTGCCTGCGGCTATGGAATCCTGACCTGTTCACCGGACGTGCCACCTGTCCCAGACCTATTATTTGCTGGTCATTTATGAACGTTTGAACATCTTGGCCATGTTCTGTTATAATCTCTACCCTGCACAGCCAGAAGAGGACTGGTCACCCCTCATAGCCTGGTTCCTCTCTAGGTTTCTTCCTAGGTTTTGGCCTATCTAGGGAGTATTTCCTAGCCAACGTGCTTCAACACCTGCATTGCCTGCTGTTTGGGGGTTTTAGTCTGGGTTTCTGTACAGCACTTTGAGATATCAGCTGACGTACGAAGGGCTATATAAATACATTTGATTTGATGGCTGTGGTTTTGTAACAGTGACCTCGTGCAGGCCTAACGCAGATCCACCTCTGACACTGCCTAAACAAAAGCAATGAAAAGCTATGCAAATTGTCAGCTCACGCGTGATACCACTGATCTGATTGAATCCTGGCCTCAGAGAGAACACACACACAGTCTACCTGTTCTCTCTCTGGGCTATATCGTGGATCCATATCCATCTGAAGAGAGATGGTGTCTCCTATACTTTTCCTCTTCGACAGGCGATCCTCATCTACAACACATAGACACATACTGCTGTCTGCTACGGTGTGACACATACTGCTGTCTGCTACGGTGTGTGTGTGTGTGTGTCTGTGTGTGTGTGTGTGTGTGTGTGTGTGTGTGTGTGTGTGTGTGTGTGTGTGTGTGTGTGTGTGTGTGTCTGTGTGTGTGTGTGTGTGTGTGTGTGCACCTGTGATCTGGGGTGTGAACGGTGTGTTCAGGATTTCTATGTTGTAGCCACTTCCTCCCAGCACCTCAGCGATCTGAAACTGCTGGAACAAGACCTCTCCCTCCACTCGCTCTAGAGACTCTGGAACTCTGGGAACACACATTAGCATTAGCATTAGCATTATGATTAACATTATTGTTAGCATTATCATTAGCAGTAGCCCGGGCATTCATATTAAATCACTGGACATAACAGGCATTTTTTAGAGACAGATTTCTATTTTCTTAACAAACACAGCTTTTGATCATTTTCTTAATTTCAGCATTCACTTACAGTATTTTAATACATTTCCTGCACTAATGTGTCATAATTTACACACTGTTCTTGTGTCTTAGTGTGACTCTATATAAAACAAAAGAATAACTTCCTTGACTGAATAATTCTTCTCCCCATTAACGGCAGTTCTTACTTTGGCAACCAAAAGGTGATTGGCTGATTTCTTGAAGGTCTGTACTCCCATTGGTGGACTGTTCTCCCGTTGGAGGTCTGTACTCCCGTTGGAGGTCTGTACCCCCGTTGGAGGTCTGTACCCCCGTTGGGGGTTCTGTACTCCCATTGGGGGTCTGTACTCCAGGTGAAGGTCTGTACTCCCGTTGGAGGACTGTACTCCCGTTGGAGGACTGTACTCCCGTTGGAGGTCTGTACTCCCGTTTGGGTCTGTACTCCCGTTGGGGGTCTGTACTCCCGTTGGAGGTCTGCACTCCCGTTGGAGGTCTGTACTCCCGTAGGGGGTCTGTACTCCCGTAGGGGGTCTGTACTCCCATTGGAGGTCTGTACTCCCGTTGGGGGTCTGTACTCCCGTTGGAGGTCTGTATTCCCATTTGGGGGTCTGTACTCCCGTTGGGGGTTCTGTACTCCCATTGGGTGTCTGTACTCCCGTTGGAGGACTGTACTCCCGTTGAAGGACTGTACTCCCGTTGGAGGTCTGTACTCCCGTTAGAGGTCTGTACTCCCGTTAGAGGTCTGTACTCCCGTTTGGGGTCTGTACTCCCGTTGGGGGTCTGTACTCCCGTTGGTGGTCTGTACTCCCGTTGGAGGTCTGTACTCCCGTAGGGGGTCTGTACTCCCGTAGGGGGTCTGTACTCCCGTAGGGGGTCTGTTCTCCCATTGGAGGTCTGTACTCCCGTTGGGGGTCTGTACTCCCGTTGGAGGTCTGTATTCCCATTTGGGGGTCTGTACTCCCGTTGGAGGTCTATACTCCCGTTGGAGGTCTGTACTCTCGTTGGGGGTATGTACTCCCGTTGGGGGTCTGTACTCCCGTTAGAGGTCTGTATTCCCGTTGGGGGTCTGTTCTCCCATTGGGGGTCTGTTCTCCCATTGGGGGACTGTACTCTCATTTGGGGTTTGTACTCCCGTTGGAGGTCTGTACTCCCGTTGGGGGTCTGTACTCCCGGTGGGGGTCTGTACTCCCGGTGGGGGTCTGTACTCCCGTTTGGGGTCTGTACTCCTGTTGGAGGTCTGTACACCTGTTGGGGGTCTGTACACCTGTTGGGGGTCTGTACTCCCGTTTGGGGTCTGTACCCCCGTTGGGGTTTGTACTCCCGTTGGAGGTCTGTACTCCTGTTTGGGGTCTGTATTCCCGTTTGGGGGTCTGTACTCCCATTTGGGGGTCTGTACTCCCATTTGAGGGTCTGTACTCCCGTTTGGGGTCTGTACTCTCGTTTGGGAGTCTGTATTCCCGTTTGGGGGTCTGTATTCCCGTTTGGGGGTCTGTATTCCCGTTTGGGGGTCTGTACTTCCGTTTGGGGGTCTGTTCTCCCGTTGGGGGTCTGTACTCCCGTTGGAGGTCTGTTCTCCAGTTGGAGGTCTGTACCCCCGTTATGGGTCTGTACTCCCGTTGGAGGTCTGTACTCCCGGTGGGGGTGTCACGACTCCGACCGAAGGACACTCCCCTTCCCGTTCGGGTGGCGCTCGGCGGTCGTCGTCGCCGGCCTACTAGCTGCTACTGATTATTTCCTCGCCCTCCTTATGTGTTGATTGTGTGCACCTGTTTTGAGTTAGGTAGTAGGCTTTATTAGTCAGGGTTCCTTGTGCGGGATTAATTATTGTGATCGTCTGTTTGGTGTACTTGTGTGCACGTCTATTGGGTTTTGTGTTTCCCATTTTGTGGGTTTTTCCCTGGACAGTTTAAGTCCCACTGTTTGGGGCATTTGTTTGTTCAGTACGCCCTTTGTTTTTGTGAGGGTTGGCTTATGTTCAGCGTTTATCAGTGCATTAAAATAGCACTCCCCTGAACTCTGCTTCCTGCGCCTGACTCCTCACCCACTACACTCAGACCGTTACAGGGGGTCTGTACTCCCGTTTGGGGTCTGTACTCCTGTTGGGGGTCTGTACTCCTGTTGGGGGTCTGTACTCCCATTTGAGGGTCTGTACTCCCATTTGAGGGTCTGTACTCCCGTTGGAGGTCTGTACTCCCGGTGGGGGTCTGTACTCCCGTTTGGGGTCTGTACTCCTGTTGGGGGTCTGTACTCCCATTTGAGGGTCTGTACTCCCGTTGGGGGTCTGTACTCCCGGTGGGGGTCTGTACTCCCGTTTGGGGTCTGTACTCCCGTTGGGGGTCTGTACTTCCGTTGGGGGTCTGTACTCCCGTTGGGGGTCTGTTCTCCCGTTGGAGGTCTGTACTCCCGGTAGGGGTCTGTACTCCCGTTGGAGGTCTGTTCTCCCGTTGGAGGTCTGTTCTCCCGTTGGAGGTCTGTACACCTGTTGGAGGTCTGTACACCTGTTGGGGGTCTGTATTCCCGTTTCGGGGTCTGTATTCCCGTTTGGGGTCTGTATTCCCGTTTGGGGTCTGTACTCCCGTTGGGGGTCTGTACTCCCGTTGGGGGTCTGTACTCCCGTTTTACTCGCCAGTTAGCTAGCAGTGCTCAGCTGTTAGCAGCCAATGCCTTGCAGTTTCAAATTGGCAATAAAAACAGATGAATTACATAATTTTTTCCAGTAATGAATTATTTAATGTAACAAATCAAACATTAAATCTTGTAAACAAGTTATGGTAATTCACGGTAAACTTGTGAACAATTCATTTAGACCGGGCATTCATTTGAAACAGTCGTTCATTTTAAACAGCCGTTTATTTGAAAAGGCGTTTATTTAGTAGGTGTGTGTGTGTGTGTGTGTTTGTCCGTGCATGTGTGTGTGTGTGTGTGTGTGTGTGTGTGTCTACAGTTTGTGTGTGTGTCTACAGTATGTGTACCTGGGGTTTTCAATAAAGATGTCTTCAGGCAGCAGGTAGGGTACCTCCTTCTGTCTCAGCTCTATCACCTAGGGAGGGAGGACACAGCAGCATGAACACACACACACACACACACACGCACGCACGCACGCACGCGCACACACACACATACACGCACACACGCACGCACGCACACACACCTACTTACTTCTTGGATGTGCTGGCAGAATGCAGGGACGGTGGTGAGTTGAGAGATGAGGCTGAGGTAGGCAGCAGAGAGGGCGTGGACAGCACAGCGATTATACAGAGATAGCCTCTCATCATTGGCCAAGGCCAGGTCCTAACATGGGGAGACAACCAATCAGATACCACAGGATCCCAGGACGAGAACCCAGAGGTCTTTGAATGTTTAGAAAATATATGTGATTATGTAAGTGTGTGTTGTATGTGTGAATGTATATCTGTGTGTTTTGTGTGTGTGTGTGTGTGTGTGTGTGTGTGTGTCTGTCTGTTGTGGGTCTGTTTCTTGGAATTTTCTTGTGAAAGCCTAGTACTGCAAGGTCATATTTTATTAATTAGCTAGTAATGTTGGCAATAGAACAAGCTTTCAAATGATGCCCACCTGACCCAGATGTATACTAACCCTAACCCTAACCCTAACCCTAACCCAGATGTATACTAACCCTAACCCTAACCCTGACCCAGATGTATACTAACCCTAACCCTAACCCTAACCCTAACCCAGATGTATACTAACCCTAACCCTAACCCTGACCCAGATGTATACTAACCCTAACCCTAACCCTAACCCTAACCCAGATGTATACTAACCCTAACCCTAACCCTAACCCTAACCCTAACCCAGATGTATACTAACCCTAACCCTAACCCTAACCCAGATGTATACTAACCCTAACCCTAACCCTAACCCTAACCCTAACCCAGATGTATACTAACCCTAACCCTAACCCTGACCCAGATGTATACTAACCCTAACCCTAACCCTAACCCTAACCCAGATGTATACTAACCCTAACCCTAACCCTAACCCTAACCCAGATGTATACTAACCCTAACCCTAACCCTAACCCAGATGTATACTAACCCTAACCCTAACCCTAACCCTAACCCTAACCCAGATGTATACTAACCCTAACCCTAACCCTAACCCAGATGTATACTAACCCTAACCCTAACCCTAACCCTAACCCTAACCCAGATGTATACTAACCCTAACCCTAACCCTAACCCTAACCCTGACCCAGATGTATACTAACCCTAACCCTAACCCTAACCCTGACCCAGATGTATACTAACCCTAACCCTAACCCTAACCCTAACCCAGATGTATACTAACCCTAACCCTAACCCTAACCCTAACCCTAACCCTAACCCAGATGTATACTAACCCTAACCCTAACCCTAACCCTGACCCAGATGTATACTAACCCTAACCCTAACCCTAACCCTGACCCAGATGTATACTAACCCTAACCCTAACCCTAACCCTGACCCAGATGTATACTAACCCTAACCCTAACCCTAACCCTAACCCAGATGTATACTAACCCTAACCCTAACCCTAACCCTAACCCTAACCCTAACCCAGATGTATACTAACCCTAACCCTAACCCTAACCCTGACCCAGATGTATACTAACCCTAACCCTAACCCTAACCCTAACCCTGACCCAGATGTATACTAACCCTAACCCTAACCCTAACCCTAACCCTGACCCAGATGTATACTAACCCTAACCCTAACCCTAACCCTAACCCTGACCCAGATGTATACTAACCCTAACCCTAACCCTAACCCTAACCCTGACCCAGATGTATACTAACCCTAACCCAGATGTATACTGGGCCGTTTGTGTGAGGGCTGCTGGGTTGTGTTCCAAATAAAATAACAAGTGTCCTTCCTCTAGTTCCTCAACGGCACAGCAAGGAGAGGCTAAAAAAAAAGCATATTATAATTGAAGACTCTTCCTTGAGTCATAAAAGTCCATTGAGACTCTTCTAGACTCTTCTAAAAGTCCATTGAAATTACGAAGGAAAACTGTGCCCACTTCGGAGAGGTGTGTGTCCACTTGGAGACGCCAGTTAGACCTCTCACTCAAAACCTTTGTCAGTTTTTGTTATCTTATATTGCAACTACCCCAGATTTCTAATGAATCTTCTTGTCATGTTACTGCCCCTGGCCAGATTTCCCATGAATCTTCTTGTCATGTTACTGACCCTAGCCAGATTTCCCATGAATCTTCTTGTCATGTTACTGCCCCTGGCCAGATTTCCCATGAATCTTCTTGTCATGTTACTGCCCCTGGCCAGATTTCCCATGAATCTTCTTGTCATGTTACTGACCCTAGCCAGATTTCCCATGAATCTTCTTGTCATGTTACTGCCCCTGGCCAGATTTCCCATGAATCTTCTTGTCATGTTACTGCCCCTATCCAGATTTCCCATGAATCTTCTTGTCATGTTACTGCCCCTATCCAGATTTCCCATGAATCTTCTTGTCATGTTACTGCCCCTATCCAGATTTCCCATGAATCTTCTTGTCATGTTACTGCCCCTATCCAGATTTCCCATGAATCTTCTTGCATGTTACTGCCCCTGGCCAGATTTCCCATGAATCTTCTTGTCATGTTACTGCCCCTGGCCAGATTTCCCATTAATCTTCTTGTCATGTTACTGCCCCTGGCCAGATTTCCCATGAATCTTCTTGTCATGTTACTGCCCCTATCCAGATTTCCCATGAATCTTCTTGTCATGTTACTGCCCCTATCCAGATTTCCCATGAATCTTCTTGTCATGTTACTGCCCCTATCCAGATTTCCCATGAATCTTCTTGTCATGTTACTGCCCCTATCCAGATTTCCCATGAATCTTCTTGCATGTTACTGCCCCTGGCCAGATTTCCCATGAATCTTCTTGTCATGTTACTGCCCCTGGCCAGATTTCCCATGAATCTTCTTGTCATGTTACTGACCCTAGCCAGATTTCCCATGAATCTTCTTGTCATGTTACTGACCCCTATCCAGATTTCGTTATCAACAAATGCGGTGGAAAGTACAGTAAATGTAAAACACACTAAATCAACATTGTAATGTTTGGATCCAGTCTTGTGTCAGGTGAACTGTTGTTTCCTCCATTTTAGTCTAATAATTTTTCCATAATCTCCAAACTACTCGTATCTAAATTGTTACCAAGAAAAAACATTTATATTTAGCACCATATAGGCACATTATATATATACTATCCATATAGGCAGTGTAAAGGGTTAAAGAGCAACCACACACGAATGCCAAGATCTGAATAGTTTAATGCTTTTCTGTCGCTCTGAGGTGTTGGTCATGATGGTGGTCATGGTTCTGGTCATGGTTCTGGTCATGGTGTTGGTCATGATGCAGGTCATGGTTCTGGTCATGGTGTTGGTCATGGTTCTGGTCATGGTGTTGGTCATGATGCAGGTCATGGTTCTGGTCATGGTGTTGGTCATGATGCAGGTCATGATGCTGGTCATGGTGTTGGTCATGATGCTGGTCACGGTTCTGGTCATGGTGTTGGTCATGATGCAGGTCATGGTTCTGGTCATGATGGTGGTCATGATGCTGGTCATGGTGTTGGTCATGATGGTGGTCATGATGCTGGTCATGGTGTTGGTCATGATGGTGGCCATGATGCTGGTCATGGTGTTGGTCATGATGCTGGTCATGATGCTGGTCATGATGGTGGTCATGATGCTGGTCATGATGCTGGTCATGGTGTTGGTCATGATGGTGGTCATGATGCTGGTCATGGTGTTGGTCATGATGCTGGTCATGGTTCTGGTCATGGTGTTGGTCATGATGCTGGTCATGGTTCTGGCCATGGTGTTGGTCATGATGCAGGTCATGATGCTGGTCATGGTGTTGGTCATGATGCTGGTCATGGTTCTGGTCATGGTGTTGGTCATGATGCAGGTCATGATGCTGGTCATGGTGTTGGTCATGATGCTGGTCATGGTTCTGGTCATGGTGTTGGTCATGATGCAGGTCATGATGCTGGTCATGGTGTTGGTCATGGTTCTCTTCATGGTGTTGGTCATGATGCAGGTCATGATGCTGGTCATGGTGTTGGTCATGATGCTGGTCATGGTTCTGGTCATGGTGTTGGTCATGATGCAAGTCATGATGCTGCTCATGGTTCTGGTCATGGTGTTGGTCATGATGCAGGTCATGGTGTTGGTCATGATGCAGGTCATGGTGTTGGTCATGATGCAGGTCATGGTGTTGGTCATGATGCAGGTCATGGTGTTGGTCATGATGCAGGTCATGGTGTTGGTCATGGTGTTGGTCATGATGCAGGTCATGGTGTTGGTCATGATGCTGGTCATGGTGTTGGTCATGATGCAGGTCATGGTGTTGGTCGTGATGCTGGTCATGGTGTTGGTCATGATGCAGGTCATGATGCAGGTCATGATGCAGGTCATGATGCAGGTCATGGTGTTGGTCGTGTGTGTGTGTGTGTGTGTGTGTGTGTATGTATGTGTGCATGTGTGCATGTGTGTGTGTGTTTACCTGCAGTGCGAGGGCCAGGCGTATCAGGTCCACCACCACTTCCTCATTGGCCAGTTCCACGCTGAGGAGAGCCAATAGGGTGTAGAGAGCCTGGTAGTGGCTCCGCCCACTGTTCTCTTCTGAACAAGTCAGGAAGATGTGTCTGTAGAGACGCTGGCCATGCTACACACACAGCAAATGTTACAACACTTTACAACCATTCATCTTTCGTAAGAGGAGAAGAGTTTAGTTAAAGTGCATTCACAACATTGTTGTGAACTTTACGGCAATCATGACAGCAAAAACACACACACACCTTCTTCATGAAGAGGTTGTCCTGTCTGGAACACTTGTCCATCTTCAGCTTGAGAACTGAGATATCTGAAAGGATGCTGAGGAGAGTGAGAAAACGAATGAGATGGAGAGAGATGGAGATGGAGAGAGACAAGGGACACACACACATCACGTCACAACCTGGCTGCTTCTCAACAACTAAACATAAAACTGTGAGTGAGTTTGTTTGTGTAACACTGACCTGAGGAAAGTGAACTTGTGTGTGTTCTGGTGTCTGTCTATGAGGCTGATGAGTATGGAGAGTACCAGCAGTCGTATCTCAGGATCTTCCATCAGAGTGAAGGAGAGGAGAGGCTCCAAGAAGGACGAGGGCAGAGCTGCCAACATGTTACTACTCTCATACCGCTCTGTCACCTAGGGGAGGAGGAGGAAGAGAGAGAGAGAGAGAGAGAGAGAGAGAGAGAGAGAGAGAGAGAGAGAGAGAGAGAGAGAGAGAGAGAGAGAGAGAGAGAGAGAGAGAGAGAGAGAGAGAGAGAGAGAGAGAGAGAGAGAGAGAGAGAGAGAGAGAGAGAGAGAGAGAGACGTTAGGGTTAAGGTCTATGGTCTTAGCAATAACATTAGTAACAGAGGGGAATATGACAATAGCTATACTATTGGTTATCTCCCCCTCTCTCACCTCTGCTACCATTGGTTATCTCCCCCTCTCTCACCTCTGCTACCATTGGTTATCTCCCCCTCTCTCACCTCTGCTACCATTGGTTATCTCCCCCTCTCTCACCTCTGCTACCATTGGTTATCTCCCCCTCTCTCACCTCTGCTACCATTGGTTATCTCCCCCTCTCTCACCTCTGCTACCATTGGTTATCTCCCCCTCTCTCACCTCTGCTACCATTGGTTATCTCCCCCTCTCTCACCTCTGCTACCATTGGTTATCTCCCCCTCTCTCACCTCTGCTACCATTGGTTATCTCCCCCTCTCTAACCTCTGCTACCATTGGTTATCTCCCCTTCTCTAACTTCTGCTTCACTGCTAGCATTTCGACATGTAGAACATGATATATAATCTCCGTATCAGGCTTGTAGTCATTTCAATTGAAGGCAGTCAATTAAGGCAGTCAATTAAGGCAGTCAATTAAGGCAGTGATTTACAAAAAAAATCAACAACTTTTGAAAATATTTTTTTAACTTATCAGTTTCTTGAGGTCAATTGAAAATATATGATATTTTTTTTCAATTGTTTTACTGTAATGTCAGTTTACTTCCTGATTTGACTTCTACCCTGCTTTGAACAACGAGTATAATGCATATCTCACCTGCAGTAAAGACTTCAAGAGCATGACTTGGATCATCCTACTGCCTTCAAACCTGATATATATATATATAGAGAGAGAGAAAGAGAAAGAGAGAGAGAGAGAGAGACAGAGAGAGAGAGAGAGGAGAGAGAGAGAGAGACAGAGAGAGAGAGAGAGAGAGAGAGCTGCTACAATCACTCAAATCATGGATTGGAATTCAAAACCAACACCATTTCACAGTGCAGTTTCATACAAGGTGCCGCTTTTCAGCCTCGTATCAAGTTCTGATTGTTTTGTTGACACGATGCCTCCGCTTGTCACCAACACACCGACAGCGTCGTTGTACGCAACAAAAGTTCAACATTCACCTTCTGCTACCGTTTCTGTCAAGCCGTCTACGAATACAGTTTGACGTTCGGTAAATCCAACATACGCACCACCCAGAACGCACTGCAACTGTCTCTGCAACGCAATGCTGCAAGGCAAACGCAGCGTTTCATTGGAAATGAATTTAATTCTGGTGTATCAAAATGCAGTGACGCTGTCGGTGTGATCGAAGCGGAAGCATTAAGGAGATACAGTGGCTTGCTAAAGTATTCGGCCCCCTTGAACTTTGCGACCTTTTGCCACATTTCAGGCTTCAAACATAAAGATGTAAAACTGTATTTTTTTGTGAAGAATCAACAACAAGTGGGACACAATCATGAAGTGGAACGACATTTATTGGATATTTCAAACTTTTTTAACAAATCAAAAACTGAAAAATTGGGCGTGCAAAATTATTCAGCCCCCTTAAGTTAATACTTTGTAGCGCCACCTTTTGCTGCGATTACAGCTGTAAGTCGCTTGGGGTATGTCTCTATCAGTTTTGCACATCAAGAGACTGAAATTTTTTCCCATTCCTCCTTGCAAAACAGCTCGAGCTCAGTGAGGTTGGATGGAGAGCATTTGTGAACAGCAGTTTTCAGTTCTTTCCACATATTCTCGATTGGATTCAGGTCTGGACTTTGACTTGGCCATTCTAACACCTGGATATGTTTATTTTTGAACCATTCCATTGTAGATTTTGCTTTATGTTTTGGATCATTGTCTTGTTGGAAGACAAATCTCTGTCCCAGTCTCAGGTCTTTTGCTGACTCCATCAGGTTTTCTTCCAGATTGGTCCTGTATTTGGCTCCATCCATCTTCCCATCAATTTTAACAATCTTCCCTGTCCCTGCTGAAGAAAAGCAGGCCCAAACCATGATGCTGCCACCACCATGTTTGACAGTGGGGATGGTGTGTTCAGGGTGTTGCTTTTACGCCAAACATAACGTTTTGCATTGTTGCCAAAAAGTTCAATTTTGGTTTCATCTGACCAGAGCACCTTCTTCCACATGTTTGGTGTGTCTCCCAAGTGCCTTGTGGAAAACTTTAAACGACACTTTTTATGGATATCTTTAAGAAATGGCTTTCTTCTTGCCACTCTTCCATAAAGGCCAGATTTGTGCAATATACGACTGATTGTTGTCCTATGGACAGAGTCTCCCACCTCAGCTGTAGATCTCTGCAGTTCATCCAGAGTGATCATGGGCCTCTTGGCTGCATCTCTGATCAGTCTTCTCCTTGTATGAGCTGAAAGTTTAGAGGGACGGCCAGGTCTTGGTAGATTTGCAGTGGTCTGATATTCCTTCCATTTCAATATTATCGCTTGCACAGTGCTCCTTGGGATGTTTAAAGCTTGGGAAATCTTTTTGTATCCAAATCCGGCTTTAAACTTCTTCACAACAGTATCTCGGACCTGCCTGGTGTGTTCCTTGTTCTTCATGATGCTCTCTGCGCTTTTAACGGACCTCTGAGACTATCACAGTGCAGGTGCATTTATACGGAGACTTGATTACACACAGGTGGATTGTATTTATCATCATTAGTCATTTAGGTCAACATTGGATCATTCAGAGATCCTCACTGAACTTCTGGAGAGAGCTTGCTGCACTGAAAGTAAAGGGGCTGAATAATTTTGCACTCCCAATTTTTCAGTTTTTGATTTGTTAAAATTTTTTGAAATATCCAATAAATGTCGTTCCACTTCATGATTGTGTCCCACTTGTTGTTGATTCTTCACAAAAAAAATACAGTTTTATATCTTTATGTTTGAAGCCTGAAATGTGGCAAAAGGTCGCAAAGTTCAAGGGGGCCGAATACTTTCGCAAGGCACTGTATATTGGCCAAGGCCCTGCGACAGACTAGTGTCCTGTCCAGGGGGTGTCCTGGTACATCAAGCTGTCTAACAAGACAGAAACAGGAGACAGACTAGTGTCCTGTCCAGGGGGTGTCCTGGTACATCAAGCTGTCTAACAAGACAGAAACAGGAGACAGACTAGTGTCCTGTCCAGGGGTGTCCTGTACATCAAGCTGTCCAACACTAGAGAAACAGGAGATAGACTAGTGTCCTGTCCAGGGGTGACCTGTACATCAAGCTGTCCAACACTAGAGAAACAGGAGATAGACTAGTGTCCTGTCCAGGGGTGTCCTGTACATCAAGCTGTCCAACACGAGAGAAACAGGAGATAGACTAATGTCCTGTCCAGGGGGTGTCCTGGTACATCAAGCTGTCTCCCTACAGTAACAGGAGACAGACTAGTGTCCTGTCCAGGGGGTGTCCTGGTACATCAAGCTGTCTAACACGACAGAAACAGGAGACAGACTAGTGTCCTGTCCAGGGGGTGTCCTTGTACATCAAGCTGTCTCCCTACAGTAACAGGAGACAGACTAGCGTCCTTTCCAGGGGGTGTCCTGGTACATCAAGCTGTCTAACACGACATAAACAGGAGACAGACTAGTGTCCTGTCCAGGGGGTGTCCTGGTACATCAAGCTGTCTCCCTACAGAAACAGGAGACAGACTAGTGTCCTGTCCAGGGGCTGTCCTGGTACATCAAGCTGTCTAACACGACAGAAACAGGAGACAGACTAGTGCCCTGTCCAGGGGGTGTCCTGGTACATCAAGCTGCCTCACTACAGAAACAGGAGATAGACTAGAGTCCTGTCCAGGGGGTGTCCTGTACATCAAGCTGCCTCACTACAGAAACAGGAGATAGACTAGTGTCCTGTCTAGGGGGTGTCCTGGTACATCAAGCTGTCTAACACAACAGAAACAGGAGACAGACTAGTGTCCTGTCCAGGAGGTGTCCTGGTACATCAAGCGGTCTCCCTTCAGTAACAGGAGACAGACTAGTGTCCTGTCCAGGGGGTGTCCTGGTACATCAAGCTGTCTAACACGACAGAAACAGGAGACAGACTAGTGTCCTGTCCAAGGGGTGTCCTGGTACATCAAGCTGTCTCCCTACAGTAACAGGAGACAGACTAGCGTCCTTTCCAGGGGTGTCCTGGTACATCAAGCTGTCTAACACGACAGAAACAGGAGACAGACTAGTGTCCTGTCCAGGGGGTGTCCTGGTACATCAAGCTGTCTCCCTACAGAAACAGGAGACAGACTAGTGTCCTGTCCAGGGGGTGTCCTGGTACATCAAGCTGTCTAACACGACAGAAACAGGAGACAGACTAGTGTTCTGTCCAGGGGATGTCCTGGTACATCAAGCTGCCTCACTACAGAAACAGGAGATAGACTAGTGTCCTGTCCAGGGGGTGTCCTGTATATCAAGCTGCCTCACTACAGAAACAGGAGATAGACTAGTGTCCTGTCCAGGGGGTGTCCTGGTACATCAAGCTGCCTCACTACAGAAACAGGAGATAGACTAGTGTCCTGTCCAGGGGGTGTCCTGTATATCAAGCTGCCTCACTACAGAAACAGGAGATAGACTAGTGTCCTGTCCAGGGGGTGTCCTGGTACATCAAGCTGCCTCACTACAGAAACAGGAGATAGACTAGTGTCCTGTCCAGGGGGTGTCCTGTATATCAAGCTGCCTCACTACAGAAACAGGAGATAGACTAGTGTCCTGTCCAGGGGGTGTCCTGGTACATCAAGCTGTCTCACTACAGAAACAGGAGATAGACTCCTGCCCCTACAGGCAATTCTCGCTCAGACAAGGTTTCCATGGCGAAGGCTTGCTTACATGCATGAATTCATTCTGACCTACCCAGCGATAGGTGAGCCCAGTGCAGGGTATATCCCAGGAACAGGGATCTTCCCCATGATGAACAGCATGACCTCTGCCCTCTGGTAGATCGGCAACGTGTTGGCAAAGGATCCTGGAAGGACAGAACACGTACAGAGTATCAAGATATGCCCACAAACGAGCACACACACACACGTACGCACGCACACACACACACACACACACGCACACACACCCCTACTGACCGATGGTCTTGATGACAGCCTCCTGTAGTTGTCTCTCCTGGTCAGTAGTTGTTGTGTTGTTGCAATACGGGTCACAGCTTCCAGTCAGTTCATAGTCCACACTCAGCCTCAACTGTTTCAACAGGGTGTTAAATACCTCCAGCACTGTTGGGCCTACACACACACACACACACACACACACACACATACACACACACATACACACAGACACAAACACACGCACAAACAGACCCACGCACACAATTGTTGGTTGTGTATGTTAGTTGAGTAATACTATTTCTAGAATGCAGTACCTGTAATTGATTGACAATAACAGGCTATGTCTCCCTCTAGTGGCCGTTACAATGACGGCAGGCAGCCTAGTGGTTAGAGTGTTGGGCTTGTAACCGAAAGGTTCCTGGATCAAATCCCCGAGCTGGCAAAGTACAAATCTGTAGTTCTTCCCCTGAACAGGCAGTTAACCCACTGTTCCTAGGCCATTATTGAAATTAAAAATGTGTTCTTAACTGACTTGCCTAGTTAAATAAAGGTTTAAAAAAATACAAATAATAATAATTTTTTAAAAGTTCAAAAGAAATGACAGGCTATGTCTCCCTCTAGTGGCCATTATACACAATAACAGGACAATGACAGGTACTGTCTCCCTCTAGTGGCCATTATACACAATAACAGGACAATGACAGGCTCTGTCTCCCTCTAGTCGCCATTATACACAATAACAGGACAATGACAGGCTCTGTCTCCCTCTAGTGGCCATTATACACAATAACAGGACAATGACAGACTCTGTCTCCCTCTAGTGGCCATTATACACAATAACAGGACAATGACAGGCTCTGTCTCCC
The DNA here is from genome assembly GCF_045791955.1 of Oncorhynchus clarkii lewisi. NCBI lineage: Eukaryota > Metazoa > Chordata > Actinopteri > Salmoniformes > Salmonidae > Oncorhynchus > Oncorhynchus clarkii. The sequence continues at coordinate 59,401,150 of NC_092165.1, forward strand.
TCTAGTGGCCATTATACACAATAACAGGACAATGACAGGCTGTGTCTTCCTCTCCCTCCCTCGTAATCGCTCCACTTTCACCCCAGCTGCCAGACTAACCCTGATTCAGATAACCATCCTACCCATGCCAGATTACGGAGACATAATTTATAGGTCGGCAGGTAAGGGTGCTCTCGAGCGACTAGATGTTCTTTACCATTTGGCCATCAGATTTTCCACCAATGTTCCTTATAGGACACATCACTGCACTCTATACTCCTCTGTAAACTGGTCATCTCTCTATACCCGTCGCAAGACCCACTGGTTGAAGCTTATTTATAAAACCCTCTTAGGGCTCACTTCCCCATATATAAGACACCTGCTGCAGCCCTCATCCTCCACATACAACATCCGTTCTGCCAGTCACATTCTGTTAAAGGTCCCCAAAGCACACACATCCCTTGGTCGCTCCTCTTTTCAGTTCGCTGCAGCTAGCGACTGGAACGAGCTGCAACAAACACTCAAACTGGACAGTTTTATCTCCACCTCTTCATTCAAAGACTCAATAATGGACACTCTTACTGACAGTTGTGGCTGCTTTGTGTGATGTATTGTTGTCTCTACCTTCTTGTCCTTTGTGCTGTTGTCTGTGACCAATAATGTTTGTAGCATGTTTTGTTCTGCTACCATGTTGTGTTGCTACCATGTTGTGTTGCTACCGTGTTGTGTTGCTGCCATGTTGTGTTGCTGCCATGTTGTGTTGCTGCCATGTTGTGTTGCTACCATGTTGTGTTGCTACCGTGTTGTGTTGCTACCGTGTTGTGTTGCTACCATGTTGTGTTGCTACCATGTTGTGTTGCTACCGTGTTGTGTTGCTACCATGTTGTGTTGCTACCGTGTTGTGTTGCTGCCATGTTGTGTTGCTGCCATGTTGTGTTGCTACCATGTTGTGTTGCTACCATGTTGTGTTGCTGCCATGTTGTGTTGCTACCGTGTTGTGTTGCTACCATGTTGTGTTGCTACCATGTTGTGTTGCTACCGTGTTGTGTTGCTACCATGTTGTGTTGCTACCGTGTTGTGTTGCTGCCATGTTGTGTTGCTGCCATGTTGTGTTGCTACCATGTTGTGCTGCTACCATGTTGTGTTGCTACCATGTTGTGTTGCTACCATGTTGTGCTGCTACCATGTTGTGCTGCTACCATGTTGTGCTGCTACCATGTTGTGTTGCTACCATGTTGTGTTGCTACCATGTTGTGTTGCTACCATGTTGTGCTGCTACCATGTTGTGCTGCTACCATGTTGTTGGCATGTGTCTTAGGTCTCTCTTTATGTAGTGTTGTGGCATCTCTCTTGTCATGATGTGTGTTTTGTCCTATATTTTTATTTTAATCAGAGTCCCCGTCTCCACAGGAGACCTTTTGCCTTCTGGTAGAACATCATGATGAATAAGAACGTAACTGTCTAGTTAAATAAAGGCTAAATCAAAAATAAAAACACCGCACAGCCTTCTGTCTTTTAGATGTGTTTCATCGTTGTAAACCAACCTGACGATACAATCCTCTCAGATCTCAATGAGAGCCTAGAAAACGATGGTTATGGGTCAATTTGGGATTGGGTGCTTTCCTATAGTACAGGGTCTCACCCCCCCCCCCCCCCCCCCAAAAAAACCACAAAAAAACACACACACACACTCACCCACAGAGCCACTGGCCTCAATGACAGCAGCCTCAGACAGGACCTCCACTATCCCAGCACGCACTGTGGCTGAACTCTTACTGTTGGCATCTAGATGACCCAGCAGCTGCTGAATAACCAGGTGAGAATGCTGTGACTAGAGAGAGGAGTGGAGGAGAGAGGAGAGGAGACAGGAGAGGAGAGGAGAGGAGACGAGACAGGACAGGCGAGGAGACAGGACATGAGAGGAGAGGAGACAGGAGAGGAGAGGAGACAGGACAGGAGAGGAGACAGAACAGGAGAGAAGAGGAGACAGGAGAGGAAAGGAGAGGAGACAGGAGAGGAGACAGGACAGGAGATGATACAGGACAGGAGAGGAGACAGGACAGAAGAGGAGACCGGACACGAGAGGAGAGCAGAGGAGAGGAGACAGGAGAGGAGAAAGGAGAGGAGAGGAGACAGGACAGGAGAGGAGACAGGACAGGAGAGGAGAGGAGACAGGACAGGAGAGGAGACAGAACAGGAGAGGAGAGCAGATGAGACAGGACAGGAGAGGAGAGGAGATAGGAGAGGAGACAGGACAGGACAGGAGAGGAGACGGGAGAGGAGAGGAGACAGGAGAGGAGACGGGAGAGGAGAGGAGACAGGAGAGAAGAGAAGAAAAATTATATTTTAGTCATTGAGTGATGTGAAACCATACTAGACATAGCAGCAGACACTGTTGTGGCTAAATGCTGATATGAGGATGTGGCGGTCCTGACCTGGATAGAGTACATGATGATCTTGAAGCATCGAACAGCAAAGCTCTTCCCCTCCCACAGAGAATGGTTATCCAGGTGCCTTGAAACACACAAAATAATATGCGCACACACGCACACACGCACACACGCACACACGCACACACGCACACACACACACACACACACACACACACACACACACACACACACACACACACACACACACACACACACACACACACACACACACACACACACACACACACACACACAGACAGACATTCAGATGACATGATAATATGAAGGGAGAATAAACATTTAATTGAATTAGAATAGAGAATCACGTGTGTGTGTGTGTGTGTGTGTGTGTGTGTGTGTGTGTGTGTGTGTGTCTCTGTGTGTGTGTGTGTGTGTGTGTGTCTCTGTGTGTGTGTGTGTCTCTGTGTGTCTCTGTGTGTGTGTGTGTGTGTGTGTGTGTGTGTGTGTGTGTGTGTGTGTGTACGTCTCTGTGTGTGTGTGCGTCTCTGTGTGTGTGTGTGTGTGTGTGTGTGTGTGTGTGTGTGTGTGTGTGTGTGTGTGTGTGCGTCTCTGTGTGTGTGTGTGTGTGTGTGTGTGTGTGTGTGTGTGTGTGTGTGTGTGTCTCTGTGTGTGTGTGTGTGTGTGTGTGTGTGTGCGTCTCTCTGTGTGTGTGTGTGTGTGTGTGTGCGTCTCTCTGTGTGTGTGTGTGTGTGTGTGTGTGTGTGTGTGTGTGTGTGTGTGTGTGCGTCTCTGTGTGTGTGTGCGTGTGTGTGTGCGTGTGCGTGTGCGCGTGTGTGTGTGTGTGTGTGCGTGTGTGTGTGTGTGAGACTCACATTAGTACAGGTTTGATAGCGTTCTTAATGTTCCCGTAGGCAGCTCTACCCAGCAGCTCTCTGAAGCATCTCTCAGTCAACTCAGCTGGACTCTCCTTCTCACAGCCAGGGGAACCACTAACACACAGAACAGAAGTAGAATCTTCATTTCAACCAGTTTCCTAACAGCAGGAAAATAAACCCTGCTGCAACAGGAAATGTTAATTATTACGTGGATTATAATTAACGGACATTTTTTTGTAGGGGGTTGGTATTTTTAGGTAGGATATATCAAGTCTGAAATTTCAAAGTAGAAATTAGAAGCTTTTTCAAAACTCAAACACATACTGTGTTAGGTTTTACAGGTGATGAAATAAAGCAGGCAGGTCACCTGTGACACAAGTCATTATTCGATGTCCGTCCATGTCTGAGGATGTCGGGAGATGACCGGCCACTAGGGGGAAACAGTTAGGTTAGGAACTACGACCGGTTACGGTAAGGGTTAAGGTTTGGCATAGGGATTCGACCTTGAAATATTTGGAATCAGAGGCTGATGATTACCTACGACGTCCATATCCACAACACCCTAGCTAAACCCAAACCTGTTTGAAGGAAACAACGCTCACTGTCTCCACGTCATCTCCCGTCGTCCTCAGACATGGACAGACGTCCAACACTGACTTGTGTCACGGGTGACCTGGCTGTTTTAATTAACACCCCTGTTACTGTGGCAACACTAAAGCTGCAGGATGAGCTGTTTGGCAGTGGACAAACACAGACACACACACACATACACATGTACACACACATTATACACACACACACACACACACACACACACACACACTAAGCTACCTGTCTGTGGGGTCCTGCAGGTTGAACAGTAGAGAGGGGACTATCTTGTCCATGTGTTGACGCTCCCATATGTTAGCCTGCAACTCATCCCTCACTGTCTTCCTTACCACACCTTGGAGACCACGGATACCTGCCATACGGATCCTGGAGAAGGGGAGAGAGGGGGAGGGGGAGAGAGGGAGAGAGAGGGCGAGAGAGACAGACAGACACACAGACACACAGAGAGAGAGAGAGAGAGAGAGAGAGACAGACAGAAAGACAGACACAGACAGACAATACACTTAGTATTGATAGAGCAGTCACAAATGAAGTCAGTCACAAATAAGGGCTCCCCTACACACTTCACCTCAGATTTAAGGGCTCCCCTACACACTTCACCTCAGATTTAAGGGCTCCCCTACACACTTCACCTCAGATTTAAGGGCTCCCCTACACACTTCACCTCAGATTTAAGGGCTCCCCTACACACTTCACCTCAGATTTAAGGGCTCCCCTACACACTTCACCTCAGATTTAAGGGCTCCCCTACACACTTCACCTCAGATTTAAGGGCTCCCCTACACACTTCACCTTAGATTTAAGGGCTCTCCTACACACTTCACCTCAGATTTAAGGGCTCCCCTACACACTTCACCTCAGATTTAAGGGCTCCCCTACACACTTCACCTCAGATTTAAGGGCTCCCCTACACACTTCACCTCAGATTTAAGGGCTCCCCTACACACTTCACCTCAGATTTAAGGGCTCCCCTACACACTTCACCTTAGATTTAAGGGCTCCCCTACACACTTCACCTTAGATTTAAGGGCTCCCCTACACACTTCACCTCAGATTTAAGGGCTCCCCTACACACTTCACCTCAGATTTAAGGGCTCCCCTACACACTTCACCTTAGATTTAAGGGCTCCCCTACACACTTCACCTCAGATTTAAGGGCTCCCCTACACACTTCACCTCAGATTTAAGGGCTCTCCTACACACTTCACCTTAGATTTAAGGGCTCCACTACACACTTCACCTCAGATTTAAGGGCTCCACTACACACTTCACCTCAGATTTAAGGGCTCCACTACACACTTCACCTCAGATTTAAGGGCTCTCCTACACACTTCACCTTAGATTTAAGGGCTCCCCTACACACTTCACCTTAGATTTAAGGGCTCCCCTACACACTTCACCTTAGATTTAAGGGCTCTCCTACACACTTCACCTTAGATTTAAGGGCTCCCCTACACACTTCACCTCAGATTTAAGGGCTCCCCTACACACTTCACCTCAGATTTAAGGGCTCTCCTACACACTTCACCTTAGATTTAAGGGCTCTCCTACACACTTCACCTTAGATTTAAGGGCTCCCCTACACACTTCACCTTAGATTTAAGGGCTCTCCTACACACTTCACCTTAGATTTAAGGGCTCTCCTACACACTTCACCTTAGATTTAAGGGCTCCCCTACACACTTCACCTCAGATTTAAGGGCTCCCCTACACACTTCACCTTAGATTTAAGGGCTCTCCTACACACTTCACCTTAGATTTAAGGGCTCTCCTACACACTTCACCTTAGATTTAAGGGCTCCCCTACACACTTCACCTTAGATTTAAGGGCTCCCCTACACACTTCACCTCAGATTTAAGGGCTCTCCTACACACTTCACCTTAGATTTAAGGGCTCCCCTACACACTTCACCTCAGATTTAAGGGCTCCCCTACACACTTCACCTCAGATTTAAGGGCTCCCCTACACACTTCACCTCAGATTTAAGGGCTCCCCTACACACTTCACCTCAGATTTAAGGGCTCCCCTACACACTTCACCTCAGATTTAAGGGCTCCACTACACACTTCACCTCAGATTTAAGGGCTCCCCTACACACTTCACCTCAGATTTAAGGGCTCCACTACACACTTCACCTCAGATTTAAGGGCTCTCCTACACACTTCACCTTAGATTTAAGGGCTCCCCTACACACTTCACCTCAGATTTAAGGGCTCCCCTACACACTTCACCTTAGATTTAAGGGCTCTCCTACACACTTCACCTTAGATTTAAGGGCTCCCCTACACACTTCACCTCAGATTTAAGGGCTCCACTACACACTTCACCTCAGATTTAAGGGCTCTCCTACACACTTCACCTTAGATTTAAGGGCTCCCCTACACACTTCACCTCAGATTTAAGGGCTCTCCTACACACTTCACCTCAGATTTAAGGGCTCCCCTACACACTTCACCTCAGATTTAAGGGCTCCCCTACACACTTCACCTTAGATTTAAGGGCTCCACTACACACTTCACCTCAGATTTAAGGGCTCCCCTACACACTTCACCTCAGATTTAAGGGCTCCCCTACACACTTCACCTTAGATTTAAGGGCTCCCCTACACACTTCACCTCAGATTTAAGGGCTCCCCTACACACTTCACCTTAGATTTAAGGGCTCCCCTACACACTTCACCTCAGATTTAAGGGCTCCCCTACACACTTCACCTCAGATTTAAGGGCTCCCCTACACACTTCACCTTAGATTTAAGGGCTCCCCTACACACTTCACCTCAGATTTAAGGGCTCCCCTACACACTTCACCTTAGATTTAAGGGCTCTCCTACACACTTCACCTCAGATTTAAGGGCTCCCCTACACACTTCACCTCAGATTTAAGGGCTCTCCTACACACTTCACCTTAGATTTAAGGGCTCCCCTACACACTTCACCTTAGATTTAAGGGCTCTCCTACACACTTCACCTTAGATTTAAGGGCTCCCCTACACACTTCACCTTAGATTTAAGGGCTCCCCTACACACTTCACCTCAGATTTAAGGGTAAGAAGAAGCAGTTCAGGGTCACTCACTTGGTGCGTACATCTGG
>NC_092165.1:59418096-59443096 GCF_045791955.1 Oncorhynchus clarkii lewisi
AGCTGTGTTCAGCTGTGTTGCTTTTACGCCAAACATAACGTTTTGCATTGTTGCCAAAAAGTTCAATTTTGGTTTCATCTGACCAGAGCACCTTCTTCCACATGTTTGGTGTGTCTCCCAGGTGGCTTGTGGCAAACTTTAAACGACACTTTTTATGGATATCTTTAAGAAATGTTTTTCTTCTTGCCACTCTTCCATAAAGGCCAGATTTGTGCAATATACGACTGATTGTTGTCCTATGGACAGAGTCTCCCACCTCAGCTGTAGATCTCTGCAGTTCATCCAGAGTGATCATGGTTCTCTTGGCTGCATCTCTGATCAGTCTTCTCCTTGTATGAGCTGAAAGTTTAGAGGGACGGCCAGGTCTTGGTAGATTTGCAGTGGTCTGATACTCCTTCCATTTCAATATTATCGCTTGCACAGTGCTCCTTGGGATGTTTAAAGCTTGGGAAATCTTTTTGTATCCAAATCCGGCTTTAAACTTCTTCACAACAGTATCTCGGACCTGCCTGGTGTGTTCCTTGTTCTTCATGATGCTCTCTGCGCTTTTAACGGACCTCTGAGACTATCACAGTGCAGGTGCATTTATACGGAGACTTGATTACACACAGGTGGATTGTATTTATCATCATTAGTCATTTAGGTCAACATTGGATCATTCAGAGATCCTCACTGAACTTCTGGAGAGAGTTTGCTGCACTGAAAGTAAAGGGGCTGAATAATTTTGCACTCCCAATTTTTCAGTTTTTGATTTGTTAAAAAAGTTTGAAATATCCAATAAATGTCGTTCCACTTCATGATTGTGTCCCACTTGTTGTTGATTCTTCACAAAAAAATACAGTTTTATATCTTTATGTTTGAAGCCTGAAATGTGGCAAAAGGTTGCAAAGTTCAAGGGGGCCAAATACTTTCGCAAGGCACTGTATATATATATATATATATAAAACACACATCTAAAGTAAATGAATGGAATTAAGAACATAGAAATATTTGGATGAGCGGAAAATACTAAAATACAGTAGAGTAGAATACAGTATAAACATATGAGATGAGTAATGCAAAATATGTAAACATTATTAAAGTGACTGGTGTTCCATTATTAAAGTGGCCAGTGATTTCAAGTCCATGTATATATGGAGCAGCAGCCTCTAACGTGCTACTGATGGCTGTTTTACAGTCTGATGGCCTTGAGATAGAAGCTGTTTTTCAGTCTCTCTGTTTTGATGCACCTGTACTGACCTCACCTTCTGGATGATAGCGGGGTGAACAGGCAGTGACTCGGGTGGTTGTTGTCCTTGATGATCTTTTTGGCTTTCCTGTGACATCGGGTGCTGTAGGTGTCCTGGAGGGCAGGTAGTTTGCTCCTGGTGATGTGTTGGGCAGACCTCACTACCCTCTGGAGAGACCTGCGGTTCCAGGCGGTGCAGTGATACAGCCCGATAGGATGCTCTCAATTTTGCATCTGTAAAAGTTTGTGAGGGTTTTAGGTGCCAAGCCAAATTTATTCAGCCTCCTGAGGTTGAAGAGGGGATGTTGCGCCTTCTTCACCACACTGTCGGTGTGGGTGGACCTTTTCAGTTAGTCAGGGATGTATACGCCGCGAAAATTGAAGCTTTCCACCTTCTCCACTGCGGTCCCGTCAATGTGGATGGGGGGGGTGCTCCCACGGCTGTTTCCTAAAGTCCACGATAAGCTCCTTTGTTTTGTTGATGTTGAGTGAGAGGTTGTTTTCCTGGAACCACACTCACAGTAGGCCGTCTCGGCATTGTTGGTAATCAGGCCTACTACTGTTGTGTCGTCTGCACATTTGATGATTGAATTGGAGGCGTGTGTGGTCACACAGTCATGGGTGAACAGGAAGTACAGGAGGGTGCAAGCACCACCATCACAGTATCCTCATCAACATCATCCACAGCATCCTCATCCACACACACTATACCATCCTCATCCACAGCATCACAGTAACCTCATCCACAGCATCACAGTAACCTCATCCACAGCATCACAGCATCCTCATCCACAGCATCACTGTAACCTCATCCACAGCATCACAGTAACCTCATCTACAGCATCACAGTATCCTCATCCACAGCATCACAGTAACCTCATCCACAGCATCACAGTAACCTCATCCACAGCATCAAAGTAACCTCATCCACAGCATCACAGTATCCTCATCCACAGCATCACAGTAACCTCATCCACAGCATCACAGTATCCTCATCCACAGCATCACAGTAACCTCATCCACAGCATCACAGTAACCTCATCCACAGCATCAAAGTAACCTCATCCACAGCATCACAGTATCCTCATCCACAGCATCACAGTAACCTCATCCACAGCATCACAGTATCCTCATCCACAGCATCACAGTAACCTCATCCACAGCATCACAGTATCCTCATCCACAGCATCACAGTAACCTCATCCACAGCATCACAGTATCCTCATCCACAGCATCACAGTAACCTCATCCACAGCATCACAGTATCCTCAACCACAGCATCACAGTAAACTCATCCACAGCCTTTTCCAGACCGTCTCTAAGGGGATGTTCCAGACCATTTGTGTTCCAGACACACCTACAGTACCCAGTTAAAAGATCACCAAGGCTTCCATGTTGTTGTGTAAAATTAGACCAATTTCAGCCAGTTGTGCCAGAGAGCAGTGTGGGAGTTGTTGGCTGCCTCCCACAGGGCTCTGGCCTAAAGATCCCTTCCATGTGAAGCAGCTCAGTCAGAGGTAATCTGCTTCAACTCCACTCACAGGACAGCACTATAATAACACAGAAACAACTGTACATCCTAACAGTCTACATACAGCAACAACTAGACAACCTAACAGTATACATACAGCAACAACCTAACATTCTACGTACAGCAACAACCTAACAGTCTACATACAGCAACAACCTAACAGTCTACATACAGCAACAACCTAACAGTCTACATACAGCAACAACTAGACAACCTAACAGTCTACATACAGCAACAACCTAACAGTCTACATACAGAAACAACCTATCCGTCTACATACAGCAACAACTAGACAACCTAACAGTCTACATACAGCAACAACTAGACAACCTAACAGTCTACATACAGAAACAACCTATCCGTCTACATACAGCAACAACTAGACAACCTAACAGTCTACATACAGCAACAACTAGACAACCTAACAGTCTACATACAGCAACAACTAGACAACCTAACAGTATACATACAGCAACAACCTAACATTCTACGTACAGCAACAACCTAACAGTCTACATACAGCAACAACCTAACAGTATACATACAGTCTACAGTCTACATACAGCAACAACCTAACAGTCTACATACAGCAACAACTAGACAACCTAACAGTCTACATACAGCAACAACCTAACAGTCTACATACAGAAACAACCTATCCGTCTACATACAGCAACAACTAGACAACCTAACAGTCTACATACAGCAACAACTAGACAACCTAACAGTCCACATACAGTAACAACCTAACAGTCTACATACAGCAACAACTGTACAACCTAACAGTCCACATACAGCAACAACTAGACAACCTAACAGTCTACATACAGCAACAACTGTACAACCTAACAGTCCACATACAGCAACACCTAGACAACCTAACAGTCCACATACAGCAACAACTAGACAACCTAACAGTCCACATACAGCAACAACTAGACAACCTAACAGTCCACATACAGCAACAACTAGACAACCTAACAGTCTACATACAGCATCAACCTATCAGTCTACATACAGCAACAACTAGACAACCTAACAGTCTACATACAGCAACAACTAGACAACATAACAGTCTACATACAGCAACAACTGTACAAACAACAGTCTACATACAGCAACAACTAGACAACCTAAGAGTCTACATACAGCAACAACCTAACAGTCTACATACAGCAACAACTAGACAACCTAACAGTCTACATACAGCAACAACTAGACAACCTAACCGTCTACATACAGCAACAACTAGACAACCTAACAGTCCACATACAGCAACAACTAGACAACATAACAGTCTACATACAGTAACAACTAGACAACCTAACAGTCCACATACAGCAACAATTAGACAACCTAACAGTCTACATACAGTAACAACTAGACAACCTAACAGTCCACATACAGCAACAACTAGACAACCTAACAGTCCACATACAGTAACAACTAGACAACCTAACAGTCTACATACAGCAACAACCTAACAGTCTACATACAGCAACAACTAGACAACCTAACAGTCTACATACAGCAACAACCTAACTGTCTACATACAGAAACAACTTAAGAGTCCACATACAGCAACAACCTAACAGTCCACATACAGCAACAACCTAACAGTCCACATACAGCAACAACTAGACAACCTAACAGTCCACATACAGCAACAACTAGACAACCTAACAGTCTACATACAGTAACAACTAGACAACCTAACAGTCTACATACAGCAACAACTAGACAACCTAACAGTCTACATACAGCAACAACTAGACAACCTAACAGTCTACATACAGCAACAACCTATCAGTCTAAATACAGCAACAACTAGACAACCTAACAGTCCACATACAGCAACAACTAGACAACCTAACAGTCTACATACAGCAACAACTAGACAACCTAACAGTATACATACAGCAACAACTGTACAACCTAACAGTCCACATACAGTAACAACCTAACAGTCTACATACAGCAACAACTAGCATACAGCAACAATAACATAGACAACCTAACAGTCAGTCTACATACAGCAACAACCTAACAGTCATACAGCAACATACAGCAATACAGCAACAACTAGACAACCTAACAGTCCACATACAGCAACAACTACAGACAACCTAACAGTCCACATACAGCAACAACTAGACAACCTAACAGTCTACATACAGCAACAACTAACAACCTAGAGCAACAATCAGTCTACATACAGCAACAACTAGACAACCTAACAGTCTACATACAGCAACAACCTAACAGTCTACATACAGCAACAACTAGACAACCTAACATACAGCAACAACTAGACAACCTAACCGTCTACATACAGCAACAACTAGACAACCTAACAGTCCACATACAGCAACAACTAGACAACCTAACAGTCTACATACAGCAACAACTAGACAACCTAACAGTCTACATACAGCAACAACTAGACAACCTAACAGTCCACATACAGCAACAACCTAACAGTCCACATACAGCAACAACTAGACAACCTAACAGTCCACATACAGCAACAACTAGACAACCTAACAGTCTACATACAGCAACAACCTATCAGTCTACATACAGCAACAACTAGACAACCTAACAGTCTACATACAGCAACAACCTAACAGTCTACATACAGCAACAACTAGACAACTTAACAGTCTACATACAGCAACAACTAGACAACCTAACAGTCTGCATACAGCAACAACTAGACAACCTAACAGTCTACATACAGCAGCAACTAGACAACCTAACAGTCCACATACAGCAACAACTAGACAACCTAACAGTCTACATACAGCAACAATTAGACAACCTAACTGTCCACATACAGTAACAACTAGACAACCTAACAGTCCACATACAGCAACAACTAGACAACCTATCAGTCTACATACAGCAACAACTAGACAACCTAACTGTCCACATACAGCAACACCTCACAAAGACATACTATTGAAATACGGGTGAAATTGAAGGAGTATATGATGAAAACCTACCTGCTTTTCTCTCTACTCCCCTTTTCACATTGTAAATCTCATATGACACCCAACAGTGGTGTATTGTATTGTATTGTATGGGTAATAAAGCTGTGTAATGATGCTAAACACGTTTATGTGACAAATGACATTTGGTTTGGATTTGAGATTAGGTTAAAGGTCAGAAGGTTCCTACCTGAGACAGCCTATTGGGCCACAAATAGGTTGAATCGATGTTGTTTCCACTTCATTTCAACATCAACAACAACAACAACAACAACAACAACAAAAATCTATGTGATGATGTTAAATCAATGTGGAATACTGATTGGATATGCAAAAAAAGTAATCAACATAAAGGAGTTTTTGACCAATCAACTTTTACCCTTAATTCAGTGACATGGTTCAAATGTTTATTGATTTCTCATTGAATTACTGTAGTTGACAACTCAATCAAATGTAAATCAACACTAGATGTTGTAATGACGTCTGTACCAAGTGGGAGGTGAGGGGTCAGAGGGTACCTACCTGAAACAGGGAGATGGTCCTGTGGGAGGTGAGAGGTCAGAGGGTACCTACCTGAGAATGAGAGATTGTCCTGTGGGAGGTGAGAGGTCAGAGGGTACCTACCTGAGAATGAGAGATTGTCCTGTGGGAGGTGAGGGGTCAGAGGGTACCTACCTGAGACAGAGAGATTGTCCTGTGGGAGGTGAGAGGTCAGAGGGTACCTACCTGAGACCGGGAGATTGACCTGTGGGAGGTGAGAGGTCAGAGAGTACCTACCTGAGAATGAGAGATTGTCCTGTGAGAGGTGAGAGGTCAGAGGGTACCTACCTGAGACCGGGAGATGGTCCAGGATAGAGGTGCAGTCCAGCAGCAGCCTCTGAGGCCCCTGGCAGAGGCCAGGAGGAATGGGCAGATGGGGCATGGGCACACCATGCAGCCTGGGAAGAGACGGGAGGCGGGGGAGATGACGAGGGAGACAAGGGAGACCGTGGAGGGTCAGGGGCATCTTGTCCTGAGGAATTGCTGGTCTCCCGGCGCTCCCTGGGGTTAAAGGTCAAAGGGCTCAGGAAGTGACAAGCAGACCAGAGGTCACCAAGCCATCGATAGAGGAAGGAAGGAGAGGATGAAGAATGGAAGAGAGGATGGGGTGTCTGAAAAATGCAGGGGTAGAGAGAGAAAGACTGAGTGCTCTATAGCAGCCTGGTGTTGTTGGAGGACTGAGTTGAGCCTTGGCTACTTTCACTCCTCTCACCAAACTGACATGCCTCCCTCCCTCCCTCCCTCTGTTTTCACACTTTCTCACACCTCCCTCCCGCCCTCCTTCGCTCCCTCCTTCCCTCCGTCTGTTTTCACACTTTCTCACACCTCCCTCCCTCCTTCGCTCCCTCCCTCCCTCCCTCTTTTCACTCACTTAGCTGGTTAGTCTCTCTCTCTCTTTCTCTCAATTCAATTTCAACTTAAGGGGCTTTATTGGCATTGGAAACATACAGAATGTTAACATTGTCAAGGCAAGTTAAATAGACAATAAACAAAAGTGAAAGAAACAATAAAAAATGTACAGTCAACAGACTCACAACAATTCCAAAATAATAAAGACATTTCAAATGTCACATTATGTCTATATACAGTATTGTAATGATGTGCAAATAGTTAAAGTACAAAAGGGAAAATAAATCAACATAAATATGGGTTGTATTTACAATGGTGTTTGTTCTTCACTGGTTGCCATTTTCTCGTGGCAACAGGTCACAAATATTGCTGCTGTGATGGCACACTGTGGTATTTCACCCAGTAGATATGGGAGTTTATCAAAATTGGATTTGCTTTTGAATTCTTTGTGGGTCTGTGTAATCTGAGGGAAATATGTGTCTCTAATATGGTCATACATTTGGCAGGAGATTAGGAAGTGCAGCTCAGTTTCCACTCTCTCTCTCTCAAACGTCAACAACACATGCTCAATCCTCTCATCACCAGAGAGCAAAGTACAGATAAGATCCACTATTGTTTCAATAACCCTGTCTCCATGGTGGCCCATACAGTAGCTCTATTCCCTGGTAGCCCTATTCCCTGGTAGCCCATACTGTAGGCCTTCTCCCTGGTAGCCCTATTCCCTGGTAGCTCTATTCCCTGGTAGCTCTATTCCCAGGTAGCCCATACTGTAGGCCTTCTCCCTGGTAGCCCTATTCCCTGGTAGCTCTATTCCCTGGTAGCTCTATTCCCAGGTGGCCCTATTCCCTGGAAGCCCATACTGCAGGCCTTCTCCCTGGTAGCACTATTCCCTGGTGGCCCTATTCCCTGGTAGCCCTATTCCCTGGTAGCCCTATTCCCTGGTAGCCCTATTCCCTGGTAGCACTATTCCCTGGTGGCCCTATTCCCTGGTAGCCCTATTCCCTGGTAGCCCTATTCCCTGGAAGCCCATACTGCAGGCCTTCTCCCTGGTAGCACTATTCCCTGGTGGCCCTATTCCCTGGTAGCCCTATTCCCTGGTAGCCCTTTACCCTGGTAGCACTATTCCCTGGTGGCCCTATTCCCTGGTAGCCTATTCCCTGGTAGCCCTATTCCCTGGAAGCCCATACTGCAGGCCTTCTCCCTGGTAGCCCTATTCCCTGGTAGCCCTATTCCCTGGTAGCCCTATTCCCTGGAAGCCCATACTGCAGGCCTTCTCCCTGGTAGCACTATTCCCTGGTGGCCCTATTCCCTGGTAGCCCTATTCCCTGGTAGCCCTATTCCCTGGTAGCCCTATTCCCTGGTAGCACTATTCCCTGGTGGCCCTATTCCCTGGTAGCCCTATTCCCTGGTAGCCCTATTCCCTGGAAGCCCATACTGCAGGCCTTCTCCCTGGTAGCACTATTCCCTGGTGGCCCTATTCCCTGGTAGCCCTATTCCCTGGTAGCCCTATTCCCTGGTAGCACTATTCCCTGGTGGCCCTATTCCCTGGTAGCCCTATTCCCTGGTAGCCCTATTCCCTGGAAGCCCATACTGCAGGCCTTCTCCCTGGTAGCACTATTCCCTGGTGGCCCTATTCCCTGGTAGCTATATTCCCTGGTAGCCCATACTGCAGGCCTTCTCCCTGGTAGCACTATTCCCTGGTAGCTCTATTCCCTGGTAGCTCTATTCCCAGGTAGCCCTATTCCCTGGAAGCCCATACTGCAGGCCTTCTCCCTGGTAGCACTATTCCCTGTTGGCCCTATTCCCTGGTAGCCCTATTCCCTGGTAGCCCTATTCCCTGGTAGCCCTATTCCCTGGTAGCACTATTCCCTGGTGGCCCTATTCCCTGGTAGCCCTATTCCCTGGTAGCCCTATTCCCTGGAAGCCCATACTGCAGGCCTTCTCCCTGGTAGCACTATTCCCTGGTGGCCCTATTCCCTGGTAGCCCTATTCCCTGGTAGCCCTATTCCCTGGAAGCCCATACTGCAGGCCTTCTCCCTGGTAGCTCTATTCCCTGGTGGCCCTATTCCCTGGTAGCCCTATTCCCTGGTAGCCCTATTCCCTGGTAGCACTATTCCCTGGTAGCACTATTCCCTGGTAGCCCTATTCCCTGGAAGCCCATACTGCAGGCCTTCTCCCTGGTAGCACTATTCCCTGGTGGCCCTATTCCCTGGTAGCCCTATTCCCTCGTAGCCCTATTCCCTGGAAGCCCATACTGCAGGCCTTCTCCCTGGTAGCTCTATTCCCTGGTGGCCCTATTCCCTGGTAGCCCTATTCCCTGGTAGCCCTATTCCCTGGTAGCCCTATTCCCTGGTAGCCCTATTCCCTGGTAGCACTATTCCCTGGTAGCTCTATTCCCTGGTAGCTCTATTCCCTGGTAGCTCTTTTCCCTGGTAGCTCTATTCCCTGGTAGCTCTATTCCCTGGTAGCTCTATTCCCTTGTATACCTTTTCCCTGGTAGCTCTATTCCCTGGTAGCTCTATTCCCTGGTAGCTATATTCCCTGGTAGCTCTATTCCCTGGTAGCTCTATTCCCTTGTATACCTTTTCCCTGGTAGCTCTATTCCCTGGAAGACTTATTACTAGAATCCCAGATCTGCTGCTGTATAGCCAACTCAACATAGCATATCAACCAACGACCATAGGAGTTAGTTATACAGCACGCACAGATATGGGACTGATTTTGGACTCTCGCCATGAACGTGTGTTACAGGTGTGACGAATGCCCTTAATTACTGTGCATGTTTTTGCCTTAATTGAGTGTTCCTAAGTGATTGATTGATGGAGCAATGTGATTGGCTCCCAATGTGATTGGCTCAGTTTATAACCCTGGTTTCCATTGTTTGAGGTGCAGCTGTCCATGGTTGCTGCTTGGCCAAGAGAAGAGAAGAGAAGAGAAGAGAAGAGAAGAGAAGAGAAGAGAAGAGAAGAGAAGAGAAGAGAAGAGAAGAGAGAGGAGAGGAGAGGAGAGGAGAGGAGAGGAGAGGAGAGGAGAGGAGAGGAGAGGAGAAGAGAGGAGAAGAGAGGAGAGGAAGGAAGAGGAGAGGAGAGGAGAGGAGAGGAGGGAAGAGGAGAGGAGAGGAGAGAAGAGGAGAGGAGACAGAGGAGAGGAGAGGAGAGGAGAGGAGAGGAGAGGAGAGGAGAGGAGGGAAGAGGAGAGGAGAGGAGAGGAGAGGAGAGGAGAGAAGAGGAGAGGAGAGGAGAGGAGAGAGGAGGGAGGAGAGGAGAGGAGAGGAGAGGAGGGAAGAGGAGAGGAGAGGAGAGGAGAGGAGGGAAGAGGAGAGGAGAGGAGAGGAGAGGAGAGGAGGGAAGAGGAGAGGAGAGGAGAGGAGAGGAGAGGAGAGGAGAGGAGAGGA
Organism: Oncorhynchus clarkii lewisi; assembly: GCF_045791955.1. Classification (NCBI taxonomy): domain Eukaryota; kingdom Metazoa; phylum Chordata; class Actinopteri; order Salmoniformes; family Salmonidae; genus Oncorhynchus; species Oncorhynchus clarkii. The sequence continues at coordinate 59,428,629 of NC_092165.1, forward strand.
GAGGAGAGGAGAGGAGGGAAGGGAAGGGAAGAGGAGAGGAATAATGGTGATGATGAAAGATGAAATATAAATGTTTTCCCTGGACTGAAAGAAGCTGTGTATCCAAAGCTCCTCTGCTCTTAGTGTAAACCCATAGTGGTGTGGTCGGATGTCTGGTACTGGTACAGAGTTTAGTCTCGGCCAGGGTGTAACATGTGTAGCTACAGGGACAAAAGTATGACAAGAGCTGACTAAAATCAATAAGTAGTGCACTCTGTTTTATGTGTCCCAAAGGGTACCCTATTCCCTACAGAGTGCACTACTTTAGACCCTCCCACTATATAGGGTACTCAATGTGAACACTTTGTGATGTCACACAACATAATAACAAACTCTATTCCAATCAATGCAGGGCTAGAGGATAGGCCTTGCTAGTCTCTCAGGCAGGGCTAGTAGCCTACTGTGGATAGACCTTGCTAGTTTCTTTGGCAGGGCTAGTAGCCTACTGTGTATAGGCCTTGCTAGTCTCTTAGGCAGGGCTAGTAGCCTACTGTGGATAGGCCTTGCTAGTTTCTTTGGCAGGGCTAGTAGCCTACTGTGTATAGGCCTTGCTAGTCTCTTTGGCAGGGCTAGTAGCCTACTGTGGATAGGCCTTGCTAGTTTCTTTGGCAGGGCTAGTAGCCTACTGTGTATAGGCCTTGCTCGTCTCTTAGGCAGGGCTAGTAGCCAATACGTTCATTAGTATTGAAACAATGTTGCAGATGTTGGAGAGACAGACAGCAAGATTTAAACAAATCTCCGCTGTTGAAAACTAAATGCTAGTCTAAAACAAAGGTGAGATAATGTCTAGATGCTTTTTTTATAGTGGAGATCGAGTTTATAAATTGCCTGGCTGTGCCGATGAGACAGTGGAATGCACAGTGAGATGGAACAGAGTAAATAGGCATTTCAACATCTAAGTCGGTGGTGACTTGTGGAATAGACGCCAGTAGGAACTCAATTTGAAGTGTCCGATCCCAGACATTCTGAGGGAGAAGACATTAGCAATGTTAATGAAGCCACAGAGGAAAAGATTCATAGACCAAAGCTTCTCTATAGAATCCTGTATGTAAAACAACAGGTTCCTTACCAATTTGCCTTTATCATCTGGTACAGTGCCTTGCGAAAGTATTCGGCCCCCTTGAACTTTGCGACCTTTTGCCACCTTTTTTGCCACCTTTTTTCCCATTCCTCCTTGCAAAACAGCTCGAGCTCATTGAGGTTGGATGGAGAGCATTTGTGAACAGCAGTTTTCAGTTCTTTCCACAGATTCTCGATTGGATTCAGGTCTGGACTTTGACTTGGCCATTCTAACACCTGGATATGTTTATTTTTGAACCATTCCATTGTAGATTTTGCTTTATGTTTTGGATCATTGTCTTGTTGGAAGACAAATCTCCGTCCCAGTCTCAGGTCTTTTGCAGACTCTATCTATTCTTCCAGAATGTTCCTGTATTTAGCTCCATCCATCTTCCCATCAATTTTAACCATCTTCCCTGTCCCTGCTGAAGAAAAGCAGGCCCAAACCATGATGCTGCCACCACCATGTTTGACAGTGGGGATGGTGTGTTCAGGGTGATGAGCTGTGTTGCTTTTACGCCAAACATAACGTTTTGCATTGTTGCCAAAAAGTTAAATTTTGGTTTCATCTGACCAGAGCACCTTCTTCCACATGTTTGGTGTGTCTCCCAGGTGGCTTGTGGCAAACTTTAAACGACACTTTTTATGGATATCTTTAAGAAATTGCTTTCTTCTTGCCACTCTTCCATAAAGGCCAGATTTGTGCAATATACGACTGATTGTTGTCCTATGGACAGAGTCTCCCACCTCAGCTGTAGATCTCTGCAGTTCATCCAGAGTGATCATGGGCCTCTTGGCTGCATCTCTGATCAGTCTTCTTCTTGTATGAGCTGAAAGTTTAGAGGGACGGCCAGGTCTTGGTAGATTTGCAGTGGTCTGATACTCCTTCCATTTCAATATTATCGCTTGCACAGTGCTCCTTGGGATGTTTAAAGCTTGGGAAATCTTTTTGTATCCAAATCCGGCTTTAAACTTCTTCACAACAGTATCTCGGACCTGCCTGGTGTGTTCCTTGTTCTTCATGATGCTCTCCGCGCTTTTAACGGACCTCTGAGACTATCACAGTGCAGGTGCATTTATACGGAGACTTGATTACACACAGGTGGATTGTATTTATCATCATTAGTCATTTATGTCAACATTGGATCATTCAGAGATCATCACTGAACTTCTGGAGAGAGTTTGCTGCACTGAAAGTAAAGGGGCTGAATAATTTTGCACGCCCAATTTTTCAGTTTTTGATTTGTTAAAAAAGTTTGAAATATCCAATAAATGTCGTTCCACTTCATGATTGTGTCCCACTTGTTGTTGATTCTTCACAAAAAAATACAGTTTTATATCTTTATTTTTGAAGCCTGAAATGTGGCAAAAGGTCGCAAAGTTCAAGGGGGCCGAATACTTTCGCAAGGCACTGTAGTTCCTGGATGGCAGGACACTTGGCCCCAGTGATGTACTGGGCTGTACGCAGTACCCTCTAGCACCTTACGGTTGGATGCTGAGCAGTTGCCATACCAGGTAGTGATGCAACTGGTCAGGATGGTCTCGATGGTGCAGCTGTAGAACCTTTTGGGGATCTGGGGACCCATGCCAAATCTTTTCAGTCTCGTTAGGGGGAAAAGACGTTGTCGTGCCCTCTTCACGACTTTCTTGGTATGTTGTAGTTTGTTGGTGATTTGTATTTATTATGGATCCCTGTTAACTGCTGCCAATACAGCAGCTGCTCTTCCCGGGGTCCAGCTAAATTAAGGCAGTTTATACAATTTAAAAAACATTACAATACATTCACATATTTCACAACACAGGCCCCTACTCCACCACTACCACATACCGTATCTACAGTACTAAATATATTTGAATGTGTGTGTATAGGCTCTTGAAACTACCAGCACACAGAAAATACCAGAGATTTGCCTTTGAAAAACATATTTTTCAGTTGGACATTCTACCCTTTCGGTCTTTCGTTCGACCCTCATAAAGTGAATAAGTGCAGCGCTAGCTCCCCATCGCCAAAGAGGAGTCACGGTCCTGAACTACTTAGACGATTGGCTGATATGTGCAGGGACACAAAGCCAAGCTTTGGCACACACATCCATGGTCTCACATCACATCTCCGAGTTGGGACTAACAATGAACTTGGAAAATTGTTTTCTGGTCCCCATTCAGTGTGTGCACTTCCTGGGCACTCAACACTGGACACTGGACACTCAGATCCTGGGCACTTCCTGGACACTGGACACTCAAATCATGCGAGCAACACTCTCTCCAGAAAGAATGGTATCATTGACAAATTGTTATTTTGACATTTAAACTGAGAAAACAGGTAACCGTGCTAGAGAGTCAGAGGCTCCTTGGCCTTCTAGCTGCTGAGGTCCATGTTGTACAGCCCATACAGCAATGCTACTACAGACACAATCTATGTCCCAGATGGGACAAACACAAAAAACGGACAATTTCAATGAGTTGCTGATTGAGCAATACAATGAAGGTGTCTAGCACTTTAAACTCCCAGTGGAGTTCTCTTAGATGCAGTTCAGATGACTTTGACCACAGACGCCTCCCTTCAGGGATGGGGAGCAGTATTGAACCAGTCAGGGGTCAATGGTATATGGTCAGCACTATTGACAATAGCTCACATCAACGTACTGGAGCTTAAGGCGGTTCACATTGCACTCCGGCACTTCCCCACAGTACTTAGAGGACAACATGTACATATTACCTCAATTACCTCGACTAACCGGTGCCCCAGCACATTGACTCTGTACCGGTACCTGTATATAGCCTCGCTATTGTTATTTTACTGCTGCTGTTTAATTATTTGATACTTTTATTTTCATTTGTTGTTTATTGTTGTTTAAGGGCTTGTAAGTACGCATTTCATTGTAAGGTCTACCTACACCTGTTGTATTCAGCATTTCATTGTAAGGTCTATTACACCTGTTGTATTCAGCATTTCACTGTAAGGTCTACTACACCTGTTGTATTCGGCATTTCACTGTAAGGTCTACTACACCTGTTGTATTCAGCATTTCATTGTAAGGTCTACCTACACCTGTTGTATTTGGCGTATGTGACAAATAAAATTAGATTTGATACGGACCATGGTTGCACACATCAAGGGAACTACTGCTTTGGGCTAACAGACACCTTACATCACTCAGAGAAATACAGTGTGGAGAATCAGGCAGCAGACCTTCCCTCCAGAGGAGGCCCTCTTCGTTAAGACTGGAGGATACAATACATCCCATGGTAGTGGAGATGATCTGGGCACTTATTATGTGACTCGTTAAGCACGTTTTTACTCCTGAACTTCAAAGGGGTTGAATGCTTATTGACTCAAGACATTTCAGCTTTTAATATTTTATTAATTTGTATTTTTTTTTTTTTTTTTTTTACATAATTACACTTTGACATTATGGGGTATTGTGTTTAGGCCAGTGACAATTTAAAAACATGTAATACATTTTAAATTCAGGCTGTAACACAACAAAATGTGTGGAAAAAGTCAAGGGGTGTTGATTACTTTCTGAAGGCCATGTATTTTGTTTTCATGTATTTTCATGACCACAATGGAAAATAATGGCATTGTACTCGATTCACATGTGTGGTTATATTGTGTTTTAAAAGTGGTCAAATACATTAAATAAACACACACAAAATAATTCACGTTTCAGTGCAAGGAAACATCGCGAATCTGCTGTCATGACTCGCTGTTGCCATAGAAACTGCTTCCAGCGTTAAAACAGATTTTACTCTTTAAAATCTATTGTTAAAAAAAACGACGTTTATATGAAGATGAACTCGCTGTAGATAATGTACTTTTTCATGATATACAAACAGCTGTGTATGATTATTAATTAAATGTATAGAAACATAACTGAGTTCTGTATTTAAAATCTGACTTCATAACGAATCTGCTTCCGCGAATAAGAAATTGACAGACAAAGCTGTGCAAAACAGCGGCGATAGCAAAGAAGGCTAGATAGCTAACCCAACAAATACATGTCTCACTCGTCCAGAATAGCTTATCTAATATTTATTCAGATCTATAACGATGCGCGGCTTATACAATTGTAAACGAGGTTGTTTTAAGATTGAGTAAATGTCTACTAGCCAGTTAAGGCGGAGCGTACTGTACAAATCTAACTTTAGTGGAATTCCAGCTTCACAGCCAACATCATCGACGACGACGTAAAAAATAAACAAACAAACCACATTATTTAACATAGCTAAATATCAGCAGCATGGACACGAATGTGCAGAAGAGACGTGAGAACAAGAAATCACTGCGTGTAAAAGTGATCAGCCTTGGCAATGCCGAGGTGGGCAAGGTGAGTCAACTAACGTTTATGTCAGCTATTCTGCTGTACCCAAACTAGTATCAGGTATATGTACATATGTACAGTATGAATGAGCCAGGGAGTAACGTTAAATTGCTGCAGCCAAAGCCCTTGGCGTTATAATGTAGCCCAGACGATCTCTGCTATAGCCCAAAAGCCGGCAGATGGTGTTATTGAGTCATTCCAATGTCACCACCTGCCGAGAAGGGTGTAATTGTATATATGTATATATTCCTGGCAATGTAAATAGTTATTATGTATGCTTGTTTGCATGTGACTATTCCTCTTTTGTTTGTTGATATTGTTAATAAATAAAATAAATAATATATATGTATATATTTTAACATACATACAAACTATTTACAATTCCAGGAATCCTAAACAAACAAAACATATTAATTAATAATACAACAAGTTTTAATTTTCTTTTTGTGTTTTTCATTTGAGTTAAAGTATTGTTTAAATTCATTTAAAAAGTGAAAAAAATTTGGTTTTGAAATGGACCATTTGTATTTGTGAATATGATAATTATTAGCAGTTAAATTAAATATACTACTATGTCAGAATTTCTGAAATGAATAATTATATCAAAACCATTCAATAGTACAACCGGTCCTATTTTGTTGTTGTAAGAAATACTGTATGTCAATCCAAAACATTCTGCTATAAAACAGGCAAAATGGTCTCCTCCATTCCACAGAAATCACATTTATAGTCAATATTTAGCTTGATTCTTTCCAAAACATGTTTCACAGGATAAATTCTATGTAACATTTTAAATCAATCTACCTTTACTTTGTTACTGATACAATATTTGTTAGCAATTGTCCATGTTTTCCCCCATTGTTAATCGCCATAGATATCTGACCAAAAGTATCTTGCTGAGGGAATTGTAGTATCACAAACAACATTCCTAATCTGTTTTATTACTACAATTATCTTTGATGTTAATATTGCTAATGAATATATTTTCATGTAAATCTATGTTACTTACATCAACCACAGAGGGATTTAAAAGAGATACAACCCCCCTTGGAATCGCATCAAAAACAATTGCATATTCTTTCGGGGTTATTGGAATTTTAAACTTATCAAGAAATTCCCCATATGAGAGTAGATATATAGAGTAGATATCCATCCTCATTCAGTAAGTGACCAACCAAAATAATTTTATTCTCAAACCAGTTACGGAAAAAAATACTTATTTTTAAAATCATATATCTTTGTTGTTACATATAAAGTATCTGTGAGGGGAAAATTGTGTTTATACGCTAACATCCAAGCTAAAATTTCCTGTTTATGGAATTTGGCCAACTTTACTGGGATTTTATCAACATCAAAATTACATCGAAGCAAAAAATTCTAAACCACCAACTCAGTCAAATAAATACTTAGGGAAGATATTCCAGATACTTTTCTGCTTCTTAACATACTTCAGAATCCAATTTATTTTATAAGTATTATTTAGAGACCTCGGTGTTCTTGGGTATTAGTGAGAATATCTTTTCGCCGATAGTGAGGCTTGTTCCTCCAAATAAAATGATAAACAATCTTATCTAAGTCCTTTACAATTTTACGGGATAATTCAAGTGATAACGATACATAAACTGATCTGGATAATCCCTTCATCTTTGGACAATAAACCCCGACCGCATAACAAAATATCTCTCAACTTCTTTGTTTTCTCATTAATGGGGTTAAAGTTTAATTCACTCCTTTTTTTCATCCTTGCATATAAATAATTCCAAGATAATTAACTTTATATTTGATTGGGATAACATATACTTCCTTTAAAACACTATCCTTGAGTGGAAATAAGACTAACTTAATTGATATTCATTTTCAAACCCGAAACTAAGGAAAAGTCTTCAATACAGGAAACTGCTTTAGAAACCTCATTCCTGTCTCTTAAAAATGTGGTGGTATCATCAGCCAGTTGACATAGTTTAAATTCATTGCCAAGTGCTGAAACACCTTGAAAATTCAATTTCTTGATATGAAGAGCCATAATTTGAGTAACAAATAAAAATAGACTGATTGGGCAGCCCTGCCTAATGCCACGGCCAATATCAAATGTCCCGTGAGCTAGTTTTACAGAGCTAGTACAACCACTATATAAAGTTTGAACTGCTTTAAAAAAAAATAATTAACAAACCCCCCTAAAAAACGTATTGCTTTGAACATAAACTCATGTTCTACAGTGTCAAAAGCTTCAATAAAATCAACAAACATGCGAAAGCTATCATCAAGAATGAGGACATTATAGTCAATCATATCTAAGATCAACCTGATGTTATTACTAATGTGTCGACCATGCATAAAACCACATGGTTCTTCATCAATTATATGCTGCAAGCCTTGTTTCAACCTCTTAGCAAATACAAGGGCAAACAATTTCCCATCATTATTCAACGGGCTAATGGGCCTACAGTTGTCTATATAAAGAGTATCCTTATTAGGTTTGGGAATCAAAGTAATTACACCTTGCTTTAAGGAAGCCGGTAACTCCCCTTTGTCTATTGATTCTTGGATCATAGTAAGAATGAAAATAATCAATTTATCATTGAATGCGTTATAAAACTCGCTTATTAAACCATAATTTCCAGGGGACCTATTGTCCTTAAGGCTTTTAATACAGTATTTTATCTCAATTTCAGATAACTCATCATGACCACAATACCTGAAATCATGATCTACCTTCTTAGCAATGTTTGCTGCAGTGTCTAAGAAAGGATCCATATTGGAAGTTGACTGGGCTGATGTATACAGATTCTGATAAAACTGGGCAACATGCTGAGATTTATTTTGTATTTTCATTGGGGTCATTATTAATCATTCATTTACATATGGAAGTCTTTTCGCCTGCCCTTTTTTCTAAATTAAAGAAATATATATATATTTTTTTTCCCTCCCTCTTCCATCCATTTTCGTCTTGATCTTACAAACACTCCCCGGGCCTTTTCCTCATAGATACAGTCTAACTGCATTTGCAATGATGATAGTTCCAGTACTTCCTGATTAGTTAGTTCAGTTTTTTTTTTAGTATAATCCATTATTCCCTTTATGATGTCATATTCTCTCTCTCTCTTGGAACGAGCAATTTCTTTCACCATTAAAATAGCCAAAAGCCTTATATCAAATTTCATTAGGTCCCAGTAACTTCCAAAAGTATTCATAACACAGGCACAATTCCAGTATTTATCAATAATTCCTGCTACTTCCTTCTTAAATACTTTGTTCTCTAGTAAAGTCTTGTTCATTTACCAGTAACTTTGACTAACTGTTTGGTTGACAAACCATGCATATTTATCTTTACTGAGATCCCTTTGTGGTCTGTTAAAATCGATGGTTCAATGGAGACTGTATCAACCTTGTCGGCCAAATCTTCAGGTATCAGCCAGAAATCAATACCGGATTGTATAGACACATCTTTGGTACTCCATGCAAACATAATCTTATCTTGGGTTCTTATGTCTCCAAATATCTAGAACACTTAACCTTAGACATATATTCCTTATCTCACAAACAGAATTGCTATCCGTAGGAGGACATCTATCTAGATTATCATGTGTGTTAACATCTCCACCCCATATTACTTTGGCTAATGGAAATGTAGACATAATTTGACTTATTTTCCTCTCAATGTCTCTAAATAAAATACAGTTACTTGACTTGGTTTTGGAAGCATAAGTATTTACAACAATGAATTGAACGTGGTTGACCTCTACCAATAGTATAATCCATCTGCCTGTATGATCTGCTTCATGACTCAATATATGACCCTTAAAGTTGCCTTTTAAAATTAGCGACACCTGCTGACCCATTAGTACCAAACGAAAACCAAATATCATTCCCCCATTGACTCTTCCAAAACGCAGTATCTGTGGAACAGGCATGAGTTTCTTGAATGACGTAAAAGTCGGCACTCTTACCCTTACAATACAAAAATAAAGATTTCCTTTTCAAAATATGACAGATTCCCCTGGCATTAATAGAAAAAACAGAAATGGACATTTCCTATCACAGTGACTAAATAAAGAATATTAAACTTGTATACGTTCACATGAACCGGGTTCTCACAAAAATGAAAGTTCTTACTAGTTGCAAATAAAAACAGTCCACGCAAGTGGTTGACCTAAATTATATATATTTTTATACAATTGTAAATAACATTGTACCGTAGATCGGTAAAACGAATAGCCGTCCAGCTAACATTAAGTGTCATTGCGAATTTCCCTGCCATAATAAAATATATATATATAAAAAAAATGTTTGGCTCACAAACAATGCTCTTTCCTCAAGTAATATAAAGTTTTATCAGATGAAAATAAAACTTGCACAACTCACTTGATAAATCCAGCAGTCAACAAGCTAGGCATCAGCGTGAATTTCCCTTCCAATAACAAAAGCCTTAGCTTTTGTATGTACTTTTCCCTTCCTTCCTGCTCTCTCAATCATCGGCCACAGACGATTCCGAGCTTCTTTGTCAAACGCTGTCAGATCCTTCTTGAACCTCAGGTTGTTCTTCTTTAAATACTCATTTTTCTTTGCACTTTTTCATGTCATGTCCCTCGCTGTCCTGGAGATGAATCTCACCATGGTCGTGGTGGCTGGTTGTTTTCCCCATCTCTCAGCCTACCCAGGCGGTGCACTACATCCAGGGAACCTGCAACAACATTTCGCTCCTCTTCCGGGACTATTGCCCTGCAAATGTCCTTCACTCTTGCTTTGATGTTCTCGTCAGATTTTTCTGCTATTCCATAAATTCGAAGACTCCATACCGGTCATTCTCGTTAACCTTTGACTCCATTTCAGTGAGTTTCTTCTCTTGCTTGGCAACCTGAATGTTCAATGTTGAGTTCTGCTGCTTCAGAGTTTTTACTTCCTCAGCATTGAAATCAATCGATTTCTTCAGGTTAACGATACTGACAGTGTTCTTTTACACCAAATCCATGTCATCTGTGCTCTCTGTGATTTTAGCCGTGAGGATGCGGACGATGTTGTCCTGAAGCTGGCTCATTGATGGTTCACTTCTCAGCTTCTTTGGAAGTTGCTCCTTGGTTGGGGTATTCGGGTATGAATCGCATTCACCCCCCTTTTTTACACTGCAAGCATATTAGTGAGTTTCAACAATGGCTCTTTTCTCCTTGGAAGTTTCCATTATCTCAGCAACAGTCTGGTCATGTCCTGATTACATGCTTCTAGCTATGAAGACGTTAGCAGGCTAACTTAACGGCACACGCTGAAACGTTTCGATAGCTAGCTTGTTCGTTGGAAATCGTCAAAAATATATTTCAATGGTTTGATTAATTACACAATTATTCAAAATAGCTACATTGTATGGTTAGATGTCATTGTTTTGTGGAGAAAAAAAATATCGCAACTGCAGTCTAAAACTATAAACTTTGTGAGAAAACCATAATTGTTCCTCAGCTAGAAATATTACAACCTCTCATGCCGCCGTCTTTGAGCGCCTCCGAGAAGGGTGCAATTGGGGGCTGCAATTCTGGGCATTCCTGCATCTGCAGGAACCCCTCTTTATGATTCTATAGAAACACACGACTAGGCGTGGTTTAACGTGACCACTCCCCCGAGTAGGGTACAGACGTAGGGTATTCCCATTACTCCCATGTAATTAACCTAACTTTCCCATTACTCCCATGTAATTAACCTAACTTTCCCATTACTCCCATGTAATTAACCTAACTTTCCCATTACTCCCATGTAATTAACCTAACTTTCCCATTACTCTCATGTAATTAGCCTAACTTTCCCATTGTTTCCATGTAATTAACCTAACTTTCCCATTACTCCCATGTAATTAGCCTAACTTTCCCATTACTCTCATGTAACAAATTACTCCCACAACAAATGATCTGTATGATACTCATTCTGCCACTAGTGTGTTACCCGACCTGCTAACACTGAAAGTAAAGCTAGTAAATCTGTCACATTATACGCACGTCACTGTTGCCAGCCAGCCGCCGTTAAATACCACAGAAGAAAGAGTGGGGTCGACAACGGTAGCTAGCTATTTCTTTACACCAGTTGACAGTGTCCCGGGCACTGTTTTCCCGCAGTTCTGTTCACGACGATGAGGGCATGTGTTCAGCAGTCTACCGATGTCACTCCCGCTAGCTAGCAAGGAGGATTCCGGTGAGAGGAGAAAACACTCCGATAATACTTTAATTTTCCTTTTGACCCACATTTCAAAAGCGTGAAGATGTCGAGGGGTAGCCGGAGCAAATGCCTCCACTGGACAGCAGCATGTAAATGATTTAATGCAATATTCAACACAGCCTGAAAACTAATGCCTGCGAAATTGTGTAAATGTTTCTGACATTACTAGCCAGACTGTTGAATAAAAATACCATTTAGACTTACTCTACCGGTTATCTGTGCAGTTTGTGCTTCAGCTGCTTTAGATCTTTGACAAAATATCCACAGCAAAGTATTGTGTACCCAAGACAGCAGGTAGGAATAGTTAAGCCTAGTTTTATATTGGATATTCTGTTCTCTCTCATCAATAGCAAATGAACCAATCATGCCATGACAATGAACAGGGTATATTCTGAACCAGGGGAGGATGGAAAACAATACACTTTATTTTTGATCCTTTTAAAAGATTTACACATTAAAGGTGTCGATTTGTTCTCCATCCACAGATTCAGTATTTAACATTTTCATGGCATGCTTGGTTCAATAGCTATTGATGAGAGAATCGAATATCCAATGTAAAACTAATTTTACCTCGGTGCAGAAGGAAACATATACAGGACCAACTGGCTCTTAAAGGTTTAATCAACATTCTGGCTTGTAAGCGACGTTTACACGATTTTGCAGGCATTCGTTTCAGGCTGTTTATACAAATGAATTGTGTATTACTGTCTTATCAATAAGACTGTATTCAACACTGATATGTCCTCCTCCACAGTATGCCAGCCAGCTAGGGTAGCCATAAAAATATCACCTAATCAGACCGTCAGTGCTGTTCCAGCTGGCCGATAGGCATTATTAGGTAGGTAACTGTAGCACCATATAACTTGACGGTACTTCCTCAATTTCCAAGTTGGAAGACAACATGTCTTCTAGACTTCCATGTCTAGTTTCAGTAGGCTCGTTTGAATTTAGAAATTGTATCTCCGTAAAAATAAAAATAAAAAGTGGATGGAGACAATATTTGAAATAAACAAGATGGAGGCGTACAACATTGTTGGATTACTTCCTGGAGCAAAACATGTTTATTTATTTTAATATCAGAGCATTTTCTAAATTCAATGATTTATTTTATTAATAACAGCATTTTCTAAATTCAATGATTTATTTTATTAATAACAGCATTCTCTAAATTCAATGATTTATTTTATTAATAACAGCATTCTCTAAATTCAATGATTTATTTTATTAATAACAGCATTCTCTAAATTCAATGATTTATTTTATTAATAACAGCATTCTCTAAATTCAATGATTTATTTTATTAATAACAGCATTCTCTAAATTCAATGATTTATTTTATTAATAACAGCATTCTCTAAATTCAATGATTTATTTTATTAATAACAGCATTCTATAAATTCAATGATTTATTTTATTAATAACAGCATTCTCTAAATTCAATGATTTATTTTATTAATAACAGCATTCTCTAAATTCAATGATTTATTTTATTAATAACAGCATTCTCTAAATTCAATGATTTATTTTATTAATAACAGCATTCTCTAAATTCAATGATTTATTTTATTAATAACAGAGCATTTTCTAAATTCAATGATTTATTTTATTAATAACAGCATTCTCTAAATTCAATGATTTATTTTATTAATAACAGAGCGTTCTCTAAATTCAAACGAACCTCCCTGCAACTAGACATGGATGTTTAGAAGATGTTTCCTTTCAAGTCTGGAATTGAGGAAGTATCGGCAATTTAAAGGTTGATTTGAAAATCCACTGTGCTATACTTAACATGACCCACCTAATAAGGCCAAGCAGCCAGCGGGAACAACAACAATGGTGCGACTAGGTGCCATTTTGAATAGCAAGGGAAGCCAATGAATGAATTCTTACCATCACCAATGAACACTCATTCATTCACAGGCCACTGCTGCAGAGAATGAATTGTGACTTTAGTTTACATGTGTAATGTTGCTCTTATCTAACCCTAGTTGATACAGCTCGTTGTTTCTTCATTGCAGAGCTGCATCATCAAGCGATACTGTGAGAAGAGGTTTGTGCCCAAGTATCTGGCCACCATAGGGATTGACTATGGGGTCACCAAGTAAGTTGACCCCAATGATGATGAATAAATAAAAAAATAATTAACTAATTTGTAGACCAAATATGCACAGTTCAGTTCCATTGCTGTCAGATGATTCCAGATAAAGGAGACCAGTGTACTGTAGAGCAGTGGTTCTCAACCATGTTCATTTTTTATCAGTAATCCTACTAGTTCTCCTGGTTGAGAACCACTGATGTGGAGACTTCTGAAGTCGGTGTGTGACTGATTTTGAGCGTTTGTTGTCCGTCAGAGTCCAGGTGCGTGACAGGGAGATCAAAGTGAACATCTTTGACATGGCAGGACACCCCTTCTTCTACGAGGTCAGTACCTTACAACCTCGGTCATGTTGGATCTACATACTGGAACACCGTGTTTTACATGTCAGATCACATAAACGTCTGCGCCCTCATGTCCAGACATGCATCCTGCCACCAAGAGGCCAGTCTCTCTCTCTCTCTTTATTTATATATATATATATATATACAGTGGGGCAAAAAAAGTATTTAGTCAGCCATCAATTGTGCAAGTTCTCCCACTTAAAAAGATGCGAGAGGCCTGTAATTTTCATCATAGGTACACTTCAACTATGACAGACAAAATGAGAAAAAAAATCCAGAAAATCACATTGTAGGATTTTTTCTGAATTTATTTGCAAATTATGGTGGAAAATAAGTAATACGTGTATGTATATATATATATATATATATATATATATATATATATATATATATATATATATAAATCTGACACAC
>NC_092165.1:59445596-59493096 GCF_045791955.1 Oncorhynchus clarkii lewisi
TGTACAGCTCTGGTTCTAAATTGGAACACGGTGGCTGTACAGTAGTAACATGTTGTACAGCTCTGGTTCTAAATTGGAACACAGTGTCAGTACAGCTCTGGTTCTAAATTGGAACACAGTGTCTGTACAGCTCTGGTTCTAAATTGGAACACAGTGTCTGTACAGCTCTGGTTCTAAATTGGAACACAGTGTCTGTACAGCTCTTCACAATGCTGTATAGGTTTTGTCTGACAGCTGTTCTGAACCTGAACACCTCACACCGACCCTAACCCGCTAATATAGAAAATGCACTGTAGGCTACATCTGGAGATGGCAGGATTTTATTTTGCCTGATTTATGTATGTTTCTGCTTATAATTTCTGACATTTTGGTAGGTATTTGTCAGTCAACTTGTCTATAATTAGATACATGCAGCTTCTCTTCTGTCATTATACACTGAGTGTAGAAAACATTAGGATCATTGAGTCCTATATTGAGTTTGCACCCACAGAACAGCCTCAATTCATCGGGACATGGACTCTACAAGGTGTTGAAAGCGTTCCACAGGGATGCTGGTCCATGTTGACTCTACAAGGTGTTGAAAGGGTTCCACAGGGATGCTGGCCCATGTTGATTCTACAAGGTGTTGAAAGGGTTCCACAGGGATGCTGGTCCATGTTGACTCTACAAGGTGTTGAAAGGGTTCCACAGGGATGCTGGCCCATGTTGACTCTACAAGGTGTTGAAAGGGTTCCACAGGGATGCTGGTCCATGTTGACTCTACAAGGTGTTGAAAGGGTTCCACAGGGATGCTGGTCCATGTTGACTCTACAAGGTGTCGATAGCGTTCCACAGGGATGCCGGTCCATGTTGACTCCAATGTTTCCCACAGTCGTGTCCAGTCGGCTGGATGTCCTTTGGGTGGTGGACCATTCTTGATACACACGGGAAACTGTTGAGCGTGAAAAGCCCAGCAGCGTTGCAGTTCTTGACACACTCAAACCGGTGTGCCTGGCACCTACCCCGTGCAAAGGCACAAAAAAAAAAAAATGTGTCTTCCCAATTCACCCTCTGAATGACACAGAAACACACAGATCCATGTTCCCCAATGCTGAAAGAGGAGCCTGCGTGTCAAAACCTTTGGAAGTGGGTTCCTTTTTTTATAGAGCTGAAAAATACTTGAGAAGTGGTTTATCCATACGTCTCCATTTTGGATAGGTAACTCTTCGTGTTGTTGTGGGTTTAGTGTGTTTAGTGTTTCCCAGAAGTGCTTAGATTCTGTGGATTCTTCAATCACCATGAGCTGTTTTCTGACTAACCTGTTTTTTCTTTGTGCATTTCTGTATCGTTTCAGTTATTCACCATAGTGAAAGTGAGTCTTTCTTAAACTGACCTCTCACTAAACGAATCCCTATCTTTCCTGATATATTGAGCTGGGTTGGGGGCTTGGATTAAGCGAGGGGATTCGGTGACACTGGGAAATCTCATTATAGTCCGTCCACCTGACAATCAACTCTGACACACACAAAGCAGCTTCGACAGCGTCCTCGTCTTGATCTAATTTTTGTTCCTGTTTGTGTTTCCAGGGAAGAGGTTAACAAGGCTTACAGGAAGCTGGCTGTGCTGCTCCATCCGGATAAGTGCGTTGCCCCGGGCAGCGAGGATGCTTTCAAGGCCGTGGTGAACGCTCGCACCTCCCTGCTCAAGAACATCAAGTAGACGCCAGCTAGGGACTGCTCACCCTGACCCCTAACCCCTTCGCCATGTTTCCTCGTCTAATACCACCTCACCTTCAGAACATCTTCAGCTTCTCTACCCCCTCCCAAACCCCAAAACCAACCCTTCCCCCTTCTCTGCTCTCCATCCCTCCCACCCCAGCCCCCTCCTCTCACACCAGACGCCATGACATTTTGGTACAACAGAGTTTTATAAAGTCACTACTGATGATGTGCCACAGCAACTCAGTCTCTCTGTACGGAAGACTATCAATGCTTTACACTGTAGTCTTTCACACACTTGAGAGAGAAGTCACTGGAAGACTGGGTGTGTCATCTGCTTGGTCAGTTGTGTTTTCTCTGGTCCAGAGCCTTCAAGCGGCTTGTTGACCTCTCCTGTTTTAAGGAAGGCTCAGCATCAGCAAGCCACACGTAACGCCCTGGACAAGAGCTATATATGTGTAAATATGAATGGGTGGTTGTGTCTGGGTTGATGCTTGTGATCTAATGATCTTACTGGGGGTCTCTGACCCTCTGACTCTTTGGGCAAGCTGATCCCATAGACATAAACAAGTATACATGTATATCCATACTTAACCAGTGTCATAGATCCCTACACTAACTTACTGTCCATACTACACTACAGACCCTACTCTGCCCTCTGAACATGCTTACCCCAGCCAGCCCCATACAGTAGACCTTGTTGGGGTTCATTCCTCGTTAATCATTGGCTCATTGGTGAAATTAGCATTCAGACAATATCTTTCAGTAAATAATTTATTCATTTATTAATGCAATTGCAGACAGGAATTTGACAACGGGAACATGGCACCCATGTTTCCGAGTAAGTTCTTCAAAATAGAAAAGGTCACAAGTTGCTTTTATCATGCTTGTAGTCAACCCCCTGTGATGTAACGTCATTACCTTCTACTCATGAGACCAAAACCATGCCTACACAGCTATATAAACAAGAGTTTTAGTGTTATCTAAAAGCTCAGCAGTAAATGTCCAAGTTGATTTATAGTGGAAATGTCTGACTAATCTCTTATCTCTTACACTCCCCTGCAGAGTTCTGTCTTCACAGTCACACATTTCTCAGACAGTTTCTTTATAAGAGGCAGAGATTAGAAAAGGACTGTGGAACAATATTAAACCTCTATAATGAATATATATTGTTAATCTGTAGTCTAGGACCCTATAAATGTAAGGAGGGAGGGGTCTTATAACCCCTCCCCTTCTATTAATACAACATAAGCATAATCAATTATTATAATACATCAAACATTTGGTACAGCCCCTATCATGACCCCTAGGTGAACCCCTGACAACCTCAGTGTACATACCCCTCAGTGCATCTGCTATATGTATGAAAACTAGCAGAGATGGGGAAACTACAACACACTAACCTCTAAGCAAGTGTCATCCTGGCTCTATAGGGTCATACGTACAGTACCAGTCAAAAAGTGTGACACACTTACTCATTCAAGATTTTTTTTTTTACGTAAAAAAACCCAACTATTTTCTACATCATAGAATCATATTGAAGACATCAACACTATGAAATAACACGTGGAATCATGTAGCCAAAAAAGTGTTAAACAAATCAAAATATATTTTAGATTTTAAATTCTTCAAAGTAGCCGACCTTTGCCTTGATGACAGCCTTGCACAATCTTGGCATTCTCTCAACCAGCTTCACCTGGAATGCTTTTCCAACAGCCTTGAAGGAGTTCCCACATATGCTGAGCACTTGTTGGCTGCTTTTCCTTCACTCTGCGGTCCAACTCATCCTAAACCATCTCATTTGGGTCGAGGTCGGGTGATTGTGGAGGCCAGGTAATCTGATGCAGCACTCCATCACTCTCCTTCTTGGTCAAATAGCCCTTACACAGCCTGGAGGTGTGTTGCGTCATTGTCCTGTTGAAAAACAAACGATAGTTCCACTAAGCACAAACAAGATGGGATGGCGTATCACTGCAGAATACTGTGGTAGCCATGCTGGTTAAGTGTGCCTTGAATTCAAAATAAATCACTGACAGTGTCACCAGCAAAGCACCATCACACCTCCTCCTCCATGCTTCACGGTGGGAACCACACATGCGGAGATCATCCGTTCACCTACTCTGCGTCTCACAAAGACACGGCGTTCGGAACCAAAAATCGCACATTTTGACTCGTCAGACCAAAGGCCAGATGTCCCCTAGTCTAATGTCCCCCAGTCTAATGTCCCCCGGTCTAATGTCCCCCAGTCTAATGTCCCCCGGTCTAATGTCCCCCGGTCTAATGTCCCCCAGTCTAATGTCCCCCGGTCTAATGTCCCCCGGTCTAATGTCCATTGCTCGTGTTTCTTGGCCCAAGCAAGTCTCTTCTACTTATTGGTGTCCTATAGTAGTGGTTTCTAGCCAGTTTCATCATAGTGCTTTGATGTTTTTTTGAGACTGGTATTGAAGAAACTTTCAAAGATCTTGAAATTTCCCGGATTGACATTAAAGTAATGATGGACTGTCCTTTCTCTTTGCTTACTGGAGCTGTTCTTGCCATAATATGGACTTAGTCTTTTACCGTATCAAATCAAACTTTATTTGTCACATGTGCCCAATACAACAAGTGTAGACTTTACCGTGAAATGCTTTACTTTACAAGCCCTTAACCAACAGTGCAGTTCAAGAAGTAAATATTTACCAAGTAGACTGAAATGAAAGTTAATCATAAAAAAATAACACAATAAGAATTACAATAACGAGTCTATATACAGGAGGCACCGGTACCGAGTCATTTTCCCGGGGTAAAGGCTGTTGATGTAATCTGTACGAAGTGACTATGCATAGGTAACATACAAACAGCGAGTAGCAGTAGTGTACAAAAGTGGGGGGGGGGTCGATGTAAATAGTCCGGTGGCGATTTTATGAATTGTTCAGCAGTCTTATGGCTTGGGGGTAGAAGCTGTTGAGGAGCCTTTTGGTCCTAGACTTGGTGCTCCGGTACCGCTTGCCATGCGATAGCAGAGAAAAAAAATCTAAAATGTATTTTGATTTGTTTATCACTTTTTTGGTTACTACATGATTCCATATGTGTTATTTCATAGTGTGGATGTTTTCACTATTATTCTATGATGTAGAAAATAGTAAAACATGAAGAAAAACCCTTGAATGAGTGGGTGTGTCCAAACTTTTGACTGGTACTGTATATCCACCATCACCCACTACAGAACCCCAGGTCTCACTACTGTCCACTACAGAACCCCAGGTCTCACTACTGTCCACTACAGAACCCCAGGTCTTACTACTGTCCACTACAGAACCCCAGGTCTCACTACTGTCCACTACAGAACCCCAGGTCTCACTACTGTCCACTACAGAACCCCAGGTCTCACTACTGTCCACTACAGAACCCCAGGTCTCACTACTGTCCACTACAGAACCCCAGGTCTCACTACTGTCCACTACAGAACCCCAGTGCCCACTACTGTCTACTACAGAACTCCAGGTCTCACTACTGTCCACTACAGAACCCCAGGTCTCACTACTGTCCACTACAGAACCCCAGTGCCCACTACTGTCTACTACAGAACTCCAGGTCTCACTACTGTCCACTACAGAACCCCAGGTCTCACTACAGTCCACTACAGAACCCCAGGTCTCACTACTGTCCACTACAGAACCCCAGGTCTCACTACTGTCCACTACAGAACCTCAGTTCCCACTACAGTGTTATTACTGTACGATTGGACCAATTGACTGACATGTTTATTAAGGTACAACTAAAACACCTGAAGATAGAATCTGATTTAGTAGCGAACACTGTCGAGATGTGACATGTATATGAAATCCATACTATTTATATATTCCACCAAACCAAGCCCGTTGCCAAATCCCAGTAGTTATAGACAATTTGTTATACCAGTCTGGATAATCAGTCATACTGGAAGATACATCTATCACAATATTCATCCACTGAAAAGTTTACTATATATTTTCATATTCATATATTGTTTTAGATTATGATTTTTTAAAATATATATATATATATATAATGAATATCATTACACCGCCTTCAAACGAGTACTGAAATGTCTCGCCGGTGACCTCATAGCTTACAGAGCACCTTACTGGTGGATAGAGCTGTGACATCAGCAGGACCAACCTTAACAGTGGTGTTTTACGTGAAGAAGAAGAAGATGATAGAAGAGACTATGGTCATAGAAATAGAGTCTATAGAAGGGTCCTAGAGCCTCTAACCCTATTAACTTGAATGGTGGAAGCCTGTTCTATAGATGATATTTCTATAGTTATGAGAACCTGGGACATGACAAACGTACTAGTATGTGACAAAGCATAATCAATGACTTACTCTGTTCTATTATTATTGTGTATATATTTTTTATTTTTTTTTGAAAGTTATACTTGAAAATGGCATGATATAATTTACTCACCTAAGTTGTTTAACTTGTAAAAAAAAGAATAAGATTGAGAACTTGTAAACGTGAGCAGGTTAACTTAGTGAATGTGCTTTGCAATACATCCTTTTGGTCATTGTTTTTGTAGACACACAAGAGTAAATGAAAGAATTATATTAATTGCGTTTTTATTAAAAGGCAAGAGGTGTTTGTTTACTGTTCCCATTGTGCCAAGTGACTGACATGTTAAGGTACAACTAAGGTACACATCTGAATATATAGAATCTGATTTAGTCCAAGCAGCGATAACTGTATTTAAAGACATGCTCCGGTACTTTGGCAACCAGTACGTTTTTAAAATATATATTTTTAAACCTCTCGCTTTGGGCTGGATGTGTCAATGTGCTGTTCCATACATGCAGAATTACAGTTTCACCTCAATTAGACACTAAAATCCCTAGTTTGAAAGCGACTGTTTTTTGGAAGCTGTGCCGTGCCATTTTCCCTACATTTCCCCCCATGTGCGCCAGCCCCCTAGCAATTCAAGTTCTAGGCAATGAACTTCAGACCGTCACATTTGAGTGACATCTAGCAAGAGGCCTGTCCAACATTATCCAATGAGGTTGCAGGGTGGGCCCATTAGCAGAGAGAGAAGCAGAGAGAGAGAGAGAGAGAGACAGAGAGACAGAGAGAGAGAGAAGCAGAGAGAGAGAGAGAGAAGCAGAGAGAGAGGCAGAGAGAGAGAGAAGCAGAGAGAGAGAGGCAGAGAGAGAGAGAGACAGAGAGAGGGAGCGAGAGCGATGGCGTGGTGTACATATCTGCTCACATGTGATGCTATTTTCGGGGACCACTTTTTTTTTTCCTCGGGAGCGCTACTTTCAGAACTAGTGGCTGAAAAGTATGCAAAAGTATCCGGAGAATCTCTTTAAACACGGAGACAGATGTTGCATGTATATGAAATACTATTTATATTTTTATATAAACACCAGAAGAGTGAACATATGTATACTATAGACCTGTGGAACGTGTATGTATTGAGTTAGGATTGATTCTCCTTTTCGGGACGTATTGAGACCATTGACTTTTGTTATGTTACAGCCTTATTCTAAAATTGATAAAATTGTTTTTTTCCCCTCATCAATCTACACACAATCCCCCATAATAACAAAGCTGCACAGCTATTTTCAGGTCTCCAGAGATGTTCGATCGGGTTCAAGTCCAGGCTCTGGCTGGGCCACTCAATGACCTTTTTCAGAGACTTGTCCTGAAGCGACTCCTGCGTTGTCTTGGCTGTGTTAGGGTCGTTGTCCTGTTGAAAGGTGAACCTTCACCCCAGTCTGAGGTCCTGATCGCTCTGGAGCAGGTTTTCATCAAGGATCTTTCTGTACTTTGCTCCGTTCATCTTTGCCTCAATCCTGACTAGTCTTCTAGTCCCTGCCACTGAAAAACATCCCCACAGCCTGATGCTGCCACCACCATGCTTCACTGTAGGGATGGTACCAGGTTTCCTCCAGACGTGACGCTTGGCATTCAGGTCACAGAGTTTAATCTTGGTTTCATCAGACCAGAGAATCTTGTTCCTCATGGTCTGAAAGTCCCTTAGGTGCCTTTTAGAAAACTCCAAGCGGGCTGTTGTGCCTTTTACTGAGGAGTGGCTTCCGTCTGGACACTCTACCATAAAGGCCTGATTGGTGGGGTGCTGCAGAGATGGTTGACCGTCTCGAAGGTTCTCTCATCTCCACAGAGGAACCATAGAGCTCTGTCAGAGTGAGTATCAGGTTCTTGGTCACCTCCCTGACCAAGGCTCTTCTCCTCCCTTCTTCTTGCTCAGGTGGCCAGCTCTAGGAAGAGTCTTGATGGTTCCAATCTTCTTCCATTTAAGAATGATGGAGGCCACTGTGTTCTTGGGGACCTTCAATGCTGCAGACATTTTTTGGTACACTTCCCCATCTGTGCCTCGACACAATCCTGTCTCGGAGCTCTATGGGCAATTCCTTCGACCTCATGGCTTGGTTTTTGCTCTGACATACACTGTCAGCTGTGGGACATTATATAGACAGGTGCGTGCCTTTCCAAATCAAGTCCAATCAATTGAATTTACCACAGGCGGACTCCAATCAAGTTGTAGAAATGTCTCATGGATGATCAATGGAAACAGGATGCACCTGAGCTCAATTTTGAGTCTCATAGCAAAGGGTCTGAATACTTATGTAAATAAGGTATTTCATTATTTTTTTTTATTTTATACATTTGCAAACATAAAAAAAAAACTTGTTCTCGCTTTGTCATTATGGGGTATTGTGATGTCATTATGGGGTATTGTGATGTCATTATGGGGTATTGTGATGTCATTATGGGGTATTGTGTGTAGATTGAGGATTAGTATTATTTGAATCCATTTTAGAATAAGGCTGTTCCGTCAAGGGGTCTGAATACTTTCTGAATGTACTGGACAATATGTCAATATATATATGGTAATGTTTTAAATTTGATAAGAGGGTATTTATTAGACTCAGTAGTAGCATGTTTTGAACCAAGACAGAGCACAGTGAGTGAGCAGTGACAACCGAGTGAGGGATCATTAGCTTTGATACCTTGTGGTAGCTAGTGGTGGTAGCTTCGATACAGTGTATTAACGTGGTTAAGTGTGTGTGTGTGTGTGTGTGTGTGTGTGTGTTCGAATAATGGGGTTATGATGTGTTCGCTTTGATGCTTTAGTAAGTGTGAAGCAGTGCCTGGAGGTTAATGCCAACTGTGTGGTGTGTGTAGTGACAGTGTGTTTTACACTCCAGGCATGGCTGTGTTTGGTGTGTGTGTGTGTGTGTGTGTGTGTGTGTTGTGCCGGCTTGTTTGTTTGTCATGAGAGTGAGACACCATGATGCTGATAATGACTCCAGGGTTGAACCTTCCTCTCTGTTGTATCTGCAGTCTATCCACTAGGTTTGGTTAATGACTCCAGGGTTGAACCTTCCTCTGTTTTATCTGCAGTCTATCCACTAGGTTTGATAATGTGCTGCATGTTGCTGTTGTGACTGTTTTTTTTGTTTAATAAACAAGAAGAAGGAAAAACCCCATCTGCTTGGTCTCTGATCAATGTGTCACAGGCTGTTTACCAAATCTACTGTGTGTGTTAGAGGCTGGCCTCTTGGAATGGCATGCTGGTTATACTCTGAATAACAGGCTGATGGTCAGAATAATCTGGTTATCCCTTCCCAAGGCTGATCAGGCTGAGTAAAGCAGGCCAGGCACACTGCCGTCTGATCACACACGCCTAGAGACGTCAGGAAACACCGTATAGACTTGGAGTCAGTCAACACCATGACAACTGGAACACAGTGGGAGACGACAGTGTTCTAATCGTTCCACTGTCTATTGAAACCAGGCTTGTGGTCAATTTGAATTAAAGACAGTCAATTCAGTGAAGTTGATTTATATCTAAAATTTAAACGAAATAAATGTAAAAAAAAATAGCTTTTTACTTTTCAGTTCATTGCGAATTCATTCAAAATAGTTTTTTTCCAATTATTGGATTGGAGTTTCAATTTACTTCCTGACTTGACTGCCATCAATTCAAATTGCCCCCAACCCTGAACGAAATGGTGTCACAGTCCACTACAGCTCCTGCACTGTGTGTAGGCTCAGTACAATGCTTACTATTGGACAACTGGAAGTTCTACCAACACATTGACTGTCGCTCTTAGAAAACATTGGACCACAACTACTGAACCCCCGCCCTCCTTTCGGCAAATCTGATTACGACTCCATTTCGCGCCTCCCTTCCTATGGGCAGAAACTCACAGGAAGTACCCATGTCTGACCAATCGGAATCCATCAAGATTGTTTTGATCACTCGGACTGGGATATGTTCCCGGGTGGCCTCTGAGAATAACATTGACGAATACACAGATGGGTGACTGAGTTTATCAGGAATTGTATAGGAGATGTTGTACCCACTGTGACAACTGATTGCCCGCTACAATGTTTTCAGGAGAGACAGGATTGGAGGAAGAGGAGGGAGGGGGTCTGATGATTTACGTTAAAGAACATCCCCGATGTAAACAAATTGAGTGGTCATGTGATAATGAACTAGAATGTATTGGCCTGAACGTAACACTGTCTCCCCAAGTGTATTTTACCCTTATTGGAATGTACAGGCCACCTAACACCAAACGTGTGTGTTTTTTGATCAGTTTAATAACATGCTTAGGGAATGTGACTTTGGGAAAGAGGTCATCTTAAATGGGAGATTTTAATATGAATTATGAAGACAAGTCTTGTTTGAAAACCCTCAAACGGATCACTAGTACCTTTGACCTTACACAGCTAGTTAAAGGGCCAACCAGGGTGACTTGTTGCTCTAAAACACAGACTGTTTTGGTGTTCAGTAATAAACCAGAGAGAGTGACTAAATCATTCAATATGGTTCCTGGGCTATCTGATCATAATCTGACACTTATAGCCAGAAAGCTGTCTAAGAGCAGGTTTAACCTCTCTACTGTTAGAAAGCCGGATCAACTCAGAATACCTAAGAGTGAATTAAACTATTTTGAAAACGCAATTAAGGGAATTAACTGGAATGATCTCTTGTCCTATACAGACGTGGAAGCTGATAGTCAGGTTTTTCTATCCACAATCCAGACTACAATAAATGGTTTCCTAAAGAAAATCAAATCCATACCTGGCCAAGAGAGCACTCTTCCTTGACTAAATGGAGAAATCTGGAAATGATGAAACAACAAGATTATGCTCTAAAAATAGCCCTAAAATCCAAATTAGAGCATGACAGACGTAGGTTTACCATGTTGAGAAATAAGGTGATGAAAGAAATCAGACAGGCATAATTGGTGAAGCAAAGTTAAATTCTAAATTGATCTGGGAGAATCTAAAAAAGTTAACAGGGAAAGACCATAGTGACACTGCAAAAAGACTAGAAATCATGGTGAATAACAATCTAACACAGGATGCAGTCGAAATAGCAATAGCCTTCAATTCCTACTTTATTGACTCTGTCAGGGTACTGACATAGAACCTCTCCACTAAGGAGACCCTGCTGACGTGAGTAACTACAGGCTCAGGTTGTTGAAAAGTGTGCAGCAGAACAACTGATTGCCCACCTCAACAACAGCCCCTTCACATTACACTCCATGCAGTTTGGCTTCAGAGCGAAACACTCCACAGAAACGGCCAACTGCTTTCTTCTGGAAAATGTGAAGTCCAAGATGGACAAAGGGGGCGTTGTTGGGGCTGTGTTTCTGGACCTAAGGAAGTATTTTGATACTGTTAACCATGAGATTCTCAGCACAAAATTGTCGAAGTTCAACTTTTCCCCCGATGCCTTGAGATGGATGAAATCATACCTTGAAGGCAGAACTCAGTGTGTCAGAGTGAGCAATGAGCTATCCCCACTCTTAGCTATGATGTGGGCGTGCCCCAAGGGTCAATACTGGGGCCCCTCCTGTTCAGCCTGTACATTAATGATCTGCCTTCTGTCTGTACTGGGTCTGAAGTTCAAATGTATGCAGATGATACAGTGATATATGTGCATGCAAAGAGCAAACAACAAGCTGCACAAGAGCTCACTACTGTAATGGTCCAGGTTACAAAGTGGCTCTGTGACTCGTGTTTGCATCTCAATGTGAAAAAAACTGTTTGCATGTTCTTCACAAAGAGGGTAACAGATGCTACTGAATCAGATGTCTATGTGTCAGGGGAGAAGCTCCAGGTGGTATCTGATTTTAAGTACCTTGGCATCATACTTGATTCCAACCTCTCTTTTAAAAAGCATGTGAAAAAGGTCATTCAGATTCAACCTAGCTAATTTCCGATTTATACGAAATTGTTTGACTACAGAGGTAGCAAAACTGTACTTCAAATCTATGATACTCCCCCACTTAACATACTGCTTGACTAGTTGGGCCCAAGCTTGCTGTACAACATTAAAACCTATTCAGTCTGTCTATAAAACACGCTCTCAAAGTGCTTGATAGGAAGCCCAATAGCCATCATCACTGTTACATCCTCAGAAAGCATGAGCTCCTGAGTTGGGAAAATCTTGTGCAATACACTGACGCATGTCTTGTATTCAAGATCCTAAATGGCCTGGCTCCCCCCCCACTCAGTATTTTTGTTAAACAGAAAACCCAAACATATGGCAGCAGATCCACAAGGTCTGCCATGTGAGGTGACTGTATAGTTCCCTTAAGGAAAAGCACCTTTAGTAAATCCGTTTTCTCTGTGAGAGCTTCTCATGTCTGGAATACACTGCCATCAGACACACATAACTGCACCACCTATCACACTTTCACAAAATGCTTGGAAGACATGGCTAAAGGTCAATCAGATTTGTGATCATAATCCCTAGCTGTGTATTGTCGCTTTCCATGTCTGTTGTCTATAACTTGTGAGGTGTGGAAACACTTTGTTGCTTTTATGAATTTTGTCTTGCTGTTTTTTGTTCTGTTGTTGTTCTGTCTGTATGCTACGTCTTGCTTGTCCTATGTTGCTCTGTCTGTATGCTACGTTTTTCTCTGTGTGTGCTCGCTGCTCAAGGTAACTGAGAATATGGCCGCTTTGAGGATAACACAGAGTATGAGTAACACGTGGAATTGGGGAAGTTAAACGTGATCCTAGAGCTATGTCTAGGAGTAACGTGGAATTGGGAAAGTTAAAGCTGTTCCTAGAGCTCTGTCTAGGAGTAACATGTGGAATTGGGGAAGTTAAGTTAAGTATTGAGATAAACTTTTGTTATTGACCAAATACTTATTTTCCACCATAATTTGCAAATAAATTCATTAAAAATCCTACAATGTGATTTTCTGGATTTGTTTTCTCATTTTGTCTGTCATAGTTGAAGTGTACCTATGATGAAAATTACAGGCCTCTCTCATCTTTTTAAGTGGGAGAACTTGCACAATTGGTGGCTGACTAAATACTTTTTTGCCCCACTGTATATATATATATATATATATATATATATATATATATATATATATAATAAGGCGGAGTCAGGCGCAGGACACAGGTATGAGTAATAATTAGAGAATTTACTCAAAAATCAAGCAATGTTCCAACAAGGAAAAACACAAATATCCAGAGCACAAAGTAACGAAACCATGACAACGACAATCACGCACAAAACAGAAAGAAACCTGCTGAGGGTTAAATAAGGAACATTGATTATGGGATGGAAACCGGGTGTGTATAATGAAAACAAAACCAAAACGAAACAGATCGGTGGTGACTAGAAAGCCGGTGACGTCGACGACATTCATTCATTCATCTATTTTAAAGAATACATCATGTCTTAATCTTAGCATTGGCATCTCTCTCCCCTGTGTTGTCCATACTTCTAGCTGTCTCACACGCCTCACGCCAAGCCTAGCTCTTTTTTAGTGTCAGTGAATGTTTATTAAGAAGGGTGTCTGGTCTGAAAAACCAAAAGAAAAACAGGACGGGAGGTCAGTGACAGACAGCCACCTCATGAGTACACTACTCACCATGCATGACCACAAGGCTGATCGATAATCAATAACATGCTATCACGTGTGTGTCTCATGTCATCTCCCGCCTCACATGATTTTACTGTGTGTCATCCTCATATTCAGTCTGAAGCGGGACTTTTTTAATTTATTTATGCTTATATCAACACAAGAGTTGCGTTCTAGTCACATACAGACATATAATGGAACCAGGGACGCATGGAGTTCAACTTTAAAAGGTCTAGAGAGTAAGGAGTTCAACTTTAAAAGGTCTATAGAGTATGGAGTTCAACTTTAAAAGGTCTATAAAGTATGGAGTTCAACTTTAAAAGGTCTATAAAGTAAGGAGTTCAACTTTAAAAGGTCTATAGAGTATGGAGTTCAACTTTAAAAGGTCTAGAGAGTATGGAGTTCAACTTTAAAAGGTCTATAGAGTATGGAGTTCAACTTTAAAAGGTCTAGAGAGTAAGGAGTTCAACTTTAAAAGGTCTATCGAGTATGGAGTTCAACTTTAAAAGGTCTAGAGAGTATGGAGTTCAACTTTAAAAGGTCTATAGAGTATGGAGTTCAACTTTAAAATAGAGTATGGAGTTCAACTTTAAAAGGTCTAGAGAGTATGGAGTTCAACTTTAAAAGGTCTAGAGAGAAAGACAAAAGGAGACAGAGAGAGAGTCACAGGGTGACTGAATGAACATAATCGATAACGTAGCAGTCTTCACTGACAACAGTAGAGTGCGCACAAACCACTAACCTAAACATGTCGGACCTGACCTACGGAGAGCAGACTAACAGAAATAAACTGACTCATCACAACATGAGCGGAGATGAACTTGTTTTCTTTGTCAATGGAAAAAAAGGTAAGATTGACAACTTTTCTTTCCAAGTCAACTTGATCAATGGTTGTTCAATAAGCCACTTGTAACGGTTGGTGGGCGATTCATTCTGGTGGGCTAAAACTTTATTGAGACTATAATTAAAGATCTATACATTTGATAATTATTTGAAATGTATTGGTTAAACAAATGCATAACACTATGGGACGTTGGTTCTTCGATCTCAGTAACTTTATCCGTAATTAATCACCATGACAACATTTTGTCTGTTCAGAGTATGTATTTTGGAAATATATATTTCATATATGTGTACACGTATAACACGATATACAATATATATGTTATCTCTCCAGATAACAGAGAAGCATGCTGATCCAGAGATGACACTGCTGACATACCTCAGGAGAAAGTGTATCCTGAAATACCTCTCACACACAGCCCTGGGAAGTAGGGTGTTGAGGGTGCTGATTTAATACCATAGACACAGGAAGTAGGGGTGCTGAGGGTGCTGATTTAATACCATAGACACAGGAAGAAGGGGTGTTGAGGGGTGCTGATTTAATACCATAACCACAGGAAGTGGGGGGTTGAGGGTGCTGATTTAATACCATAGCCACAGGAAGTAGGGGTGCTGAGGGTGCTGATATAATACCATAGCCCCGGGAAGTAGGGGTGTTGAGGGGTGCTGATTTAATACCATAGCCACAGGAAGTAGGGGTGTTGAGGGTGCTGATTTAATACCATAGCCACAGGAAGTAGGGGTGCGGAGGGTGCTGATTTAATACCATAGCCACAGGAAGTAGGGGTGTTGAGGGTGCTGATTTAATACCATAGCCACAGGAAGTAGGGTGTTGAGGGTGCTGATGTAATACAATAGCCCTGGGAAGTAGGGGTGGTGAGGGTGCTGATTTAATACCATAGCCACAGGAAGTAGGGGTGTTGAGGGTGCTGATTTAATACCATAGCCACAGAAAGTAGGGGTGTTGAGGGTGCTGATTTAATACCATAGCCACAGGAAGTAGGTTGTTGAGGGTGCTGATTTAATACCATGGCCACAACAACACCCTGAGTGTCATGCAGCCTCCTGAGGATGAGTAAGGATCATCGTCTTCCTCCTGCTTTCACTTCCATAATTTATTCTCCATTCTGTGGTGTGTGTGTGTGTGTGTGAGCGGGCGTGCGTGAGATATTACCATTCTAGCTGGTCTATAGAGCTGGTTTACAGAGAGATGTGACCTTTCTAGCTGGTCTACAGAGAGATGTGACCTTTCTAGCTGGTCTACAGATAGATATGACCATTCAAGCTGGTCTACAGAGATATGACCTTTCAAGCTGGTCTACATTGAGATGTGACCTTTCTAGCTGGTCTACAGAGATGTGACCTTTCAAGCTGGTCTACAGAGATATGACCTTTCAAGCTGGTCTACAGAGAGATGTGACCTTTCTAGCTGGTCTACAGAGATGTGACCTTTCTAGCTGGTCTAGAGAGATATGACATTTCTAGCTGGTCTACAGAGATATTACCTTTCTAGCTGGTCTACAGTGAGATATGAACTTTCTAGCTGGTCTACAGTGAGATATGACCTTTCTAGCTGGTCTACAGTGAGATATGACCTTTCTAGCTGGTCTACAGTGAGATATCACCTTTCTAGCTGGTCTACAGACAGATATGACCTTTCTAGCTGGTCTATGGTGAGATATGACCTTTCTAGCTGGTCTACAGTGAGATATGACCTTTCTAGCTGGTCTACAGATAGATATGACCTTTCTAGCTGGTCTACAGTGAGATATGACCTTTCTTGCTGGTCTACAGTGAGTTATGACCTTTCTAGCTGGTCTACAGTGAGATATGACCTTTCTAGCTGGTCTACAGATAGATATGACCTTTCTAGCTGGTCTACATATAGATATGACCTCTCTAGCTGGTCTACAGGGCTGGTCTGCAGGGCTGGAGAGAGAATGGTTTTGGATAGAAGCCAGAGGATTTGTTGTTCCAAAGGTTTGAACATTACTTAATGAATAACATGGACTGTTATGTCACCGTCCTGTCTGTATACACAGAGCTAAAATGACTTTTCCATAACTATCAGCACATTCCATGATAAAAGCACCAAATTTGGCAGAGAGGTAGATTAATGTACTGAAAAGTTCTGGCCCCTGGGGGGACGTATCACCCGTCTTATAAAGTAAAGGTTGAATAATATAATTAAATACATAAACACATGAAGGAAAGAGCAGCTTGGCTGATGCAGAAGTTATTAACAACACAACTGACAGGAACAACTCCAGGGTCAAGTCATTGTTTCCAGTACGAATCCTGAGTCAAGTTAAGCTTCCAGTAAGACTCCCTGGTCAAGTCATTGCTTCCAGTATGACTCCTGGGTCAAGTCATTGCTTCCAGTATGACTCCTGGTTCGAGTCATTGCTCCAGTATGACTCCTGGGTCGAGTCATTGCTTCCAGTATGACTCCTGGGTCAAGTCATTGCTTCCAGTATGACTCCCTGGTCAAGTCATTGCTTCCAGTATGACTCCTGGGTATTGTCATTGCTTCCAGTACGACTCCTGGGTATTGTCATTGCTTCCAGTACGACTCCTGGGTCGATTTAAGCTTCCAGTATGACTCCTGGATCAAGTTAAAGCTTCCAGTATGACTCGCTGGTCAAGTCATTGCTTCCAGTACGACTCCTGGGTCGATTTAAGCTCATTGCTTCCAGTATGACTCCTGGGTCAAGTACGACTCCTGGGTCGATTTAAGCTTCCAGTACGACTCCTGGGTCAAGTTAAAGCTTCCAGTAATAGTCACAGTGGTAATTCATGCTAATATTTTATTTTCCTGTATTGAATTGAGGGGAAGTGTCAATCTCTCTCTGTTTCACTTCCAACGGTCTCTCTTTCTTTTCATCTCTCTCCTTCTATCTCCCCTCACCAATGTACATTTTGACATTTAGACTGATTTGAACCACACATTAATGACAGGTTTGAGCCAGGTAATGTTGTACTGTTGTTGTCCCCACAGGGAACCTGTGTCGCTGTACTGGTTACAGACCAATTCGGGAGGGGTACAAGACGTTCACCAAAGTAAGACCACACCCTGAGTGTCATGCAGCCTCCTGAGGATGAGTAAGGATCATCGCCTTCCTCCTGCTTTCACTTCCAGTATTTATTCTCCATTCTGTGGTGTGTGTGTGTGTGTGTGTGTGTGTGTGTGTGTGTGTGTGTGTGTGTGTGGTGGAAAAGGGAAGATAAACGGTTGCTGCATGACCAACAGATTAGAGACCAAAGGGTAGAGTGACGAGAGTGCCAACGTAAGTATTCTCATTCAATAGACAGTGTGCAGAGCCATGGTTGACTGGTAACATTTCTGGCAGAAAATGGTGAGATATTACCATTCTAGCTGGTTTATAGAGCTAGTTTACAGAGAGATGTTACCTTTCTAGCTGGTCTACAGTGAGATATAACCATTCTAGCTGGTCTATAGAGCTGGTTTACAGAGAGATGTGACCTTTCTAGCTGGTCTACAGTGAGATATTACCATTCTAGCTGGTCTATAGAGCTGGTTTACAGATGTGACCTTTCTAGCTGGTCTACAGTGAGATATTACCATTCTAGCTGGTCTATAGAGCTGGTTTACAGATGTGACCTTTCTAGCTGGTTTCCAGAGATATGACCTTTCTAGCTGGTCTACGGATAGATATGACCTTTCTAGCTGGTCTACAGAGAGATATGACCTTTCTAGCTGGTCTACAGATAGATATGACCATTCTAGCTGGTCTACAGATAGATATGACCATTCTAGCTGGTCTACAGACAGATATGACCTTTCTAGCTGGTCTACAGATAGATATGGCCTTTCTAGCTGGTCTGCAGGGCTGGAGAGAGAATGGTTTTGGAGAGAAGCCAGAGGATTGGTTGTTCCAAAGGTTTGAACATGACTTAATGAATAACATGGACTGTTATGTCACCGTCCTTTCTGTATACACAGAGCTAAAATGACTTTCCCATAACTATCAGCACATTCCATGATAAAAGCACCAAATTTAGAGGTAGATTAATGTACTGAAAAGTTGTAAATATCAGTCCATCACAGTTCTGGCACCTGGGGGGACATATCACCCGTCTGATAAAGTAAAGGTTGAATAATATAATTAAATACATCTACCGGATCTACCGGGAAGTCCTCAAACGAACTCTCGGACATTTGGTTTCAGTTTTATAAAATAATCTAATTTTGGTCATTTTTCCGCTGTCCCAGTAAATCCCACAAGAGGGCATAAGCAATCATATTGCAAATGTACAAAACATCACGAATCACGACATGGCCTTATCTCCAAAACTGAAAATATTTTGAAGCCGAAACTTGGTGAGCGTAGGTTTGGCATAATCGACAGTTGGCCCCGAACAAGATGGCGTCTAGGCCTCAACGGTTTTTTGAGTTATGGCCATTTTTCTGGGATTAAAGGTCCAAAATGAAAATAGAGCAATAATTTTTCCGTTTCACGTCAAAGTCAAGGAGCCTCCGGTGTCAATAAAAAAAGAACCAGCCATTTATCTATCATGATGTAAGAGAAATCGTACAATGTCAAATTGGTGATTTTCTAAAATATATATATATATATTTCTTAAACAGTTACAGATCCAGTTGCAGGGTGTTCATACCATTTTTTTTAAGTGTGCTGCGGTGCTCTGCGAGATTTCTGTGATTTTCTGTGATTTTCTGAAATAACACACACACTAAACCCTCCGTAAATAACTCAGTTCTTAACTGTTACGCACGCCTCTATGAAGAGGGAACGCAACCCCCTGCTACAACTAAACTCTCTGTGAAGCGAAAGAGGTATGGACTGTAGGTGCGAGTAAGAATGACAACAGGCAGAATGTGGTACCGTTTTACAAGGACTTTATTCCTGTACACGGTAATATGGGGAAAAGGGGCTGGACGGAACCAAAGCAAAGAAAGTAAATCTCAAAGCCCCCCCCCCCCCTCTCCTATCTTACCTGCCTACCCACTACTTACCTAATTTAGCACCACCTGGTGCCCTAACCAAAATCCAGGGAGTGGTCCGCCCAGGTCTTACCTAGTGTGCCTAGACAGTGAATATACTACGGGTATATGTATGCCCGCGGGCCTCTTGCCTAAGCACTCCCAAGGTGCCTTCCCCTTCCCCCCTGGGAACAAATGAAACAGAATATTACACAATTTTACAAACAAACTAAGAAACAGAGGACATCAACTAAGCTCTACCTGAGCAACAAACTCACAGAACATACCCACTCTCAGCAATGAACTCCCAGCAAAATCAACCTCTAGCAAAAACTCTCTATCACAAACAATCGCTCAGCAATGACCTCAGCAAAATCTCTCTAGCAAAATATCTCTCAGCAATCCCTACCTCCAAAAATCTCTCTCTCCTGAACAGAACACTGGCTTTTATATAGCTTCAGAATGAATGTATAATTGGAGACAGCTGTGTCTTGACGAGGGGGCGGGGTCAGCTCTCCAATTAGCCCTGGAGTCGACCAATCAGCTGCTTGAGGGATTTCAGGAAGCCATTTCCTGAAATAAACACATGCAAATACACAATCTACAACACATAAACTGGGGAACGTAACATTAACGTAAAGACTTAAAACTCAGGATTCTGTAAAGGCATACCCCAATGAGGATGTGTGTTGACTTATAGCTTCCTGTGCCAACCGGAAGTGCCATAATTGGTGTCACAGGGGCTGTTTCGAAGAGTTAAAAAAGTCAGATATTTCCAAAACTTCATATGTGTGATTAGGCAACCCCCATGAACTGTAAATCAGTCATTTTTCCCATAAAATGTCAAATAAAAACTAAATCACACACACACACAGCTTGGCAGGAGGGACCCATTGGGGTGCGTAGAGACAGACAGTGCCTGCAATAGTTACCTTTGTTCGAGCTAAAAAAGAACCGTCAGACCTAGAGTTCTGAAACTTTAGAAACCTGTTCTAGACCTCAGGTCGATAGTGCGTGGTGAGTTAGGTGACTCTAGAAGGTTCTCGGACCGAGAAACAGCCTCGTACATTTGCAATGACTTCAATTCATTTTGGCCATTATGAAAATGACGACATTTAGAAATGTCCCAGAGTCGCAAGGCTAGGTGCATGCGACCGCCTCGGCCCATATAGACGGACCCCAACGTTTCTGTCCGATAGCTCATTCAAGGACCCCGTAGCAAGGCATGGAAAAAAGTGGATTTTCAGCACCAATTAGGGTTTTGCTCGGGCCACGATGGACCTATCGAGCCAAAACTCGGGATTTGGGGTCGCCTCAGCTAGGCCTACACATAACATCAGAACAGCTAGAACGTAACTACGTGTTTTACAATTTTATTATGTTTGGAACAGAAGGCGTTGTGAGTTTTGGGCCAGCTCTGAAGTATGTGATAGTTGGCAACTAAACGAGTTGGAAAAAGTGGGTTTGGTGTCAGTTTGTATCAGTTTGGTGTCAGAATGATATCTAATTGAATGATGGACAGTGACTTGCTGGTGACTATTGTCCATTTGCAATATGTTTAAACAGTGAGGTACCATCACCAAAGTGACATTCTGAAATCAACCCTAACGAGCGATGGAGAGGAACCAGAATCACTGCCCAGCCATCCCGAGTTCATCGGGCAAGTCAATTTCGCATTCCTGCAGGATTTTTATAGCCTGCCAAATTCGTGATGATAAATGCCCATTGAAACATATTGCAAATGCACGTGCACTTGCAATATGATTCAACAGTGAAAAAACATCACCAAATGGACATGATGAAGTCAACACAACGAGCGATGGAAAGGAGCAACTATCACTGCCCGGTCATCCTGTGTTCATCAGGCCAGTCAATTTTGAATTTCTGCAGGATTTTTGAGCATGACAAATTCGTGATGGTACATGCCCATTGAAACATATTGCAAATGCATGTGCATTTGCAATATGATTCAATAGTGAAAAAAACATCACCAAATGGACATGATGAAATCAACACAACGAGCGATGGAAAGGAGCAACTATCACTGCCCGGCCATCCTGTGTTCATCAGGCCATTCAATTTTGCATTTCTGCAGGATTTTTGAGCACGTCAAATTTCTTATGGCATTTGGCCAAAGAAAAAGTGACTTTGACTTTGACTTTTGACTTCCTATGAATTCATATTGCAAATGGACAAAACATATGCCTTATGCACAAGTAAAAAAAAAAATGTTTAAATTATGATAATAAAATATGACTAAAGTATGTTGATATAGTTCTTATCCGTGTGTAATTGACACAAAATTTGAAAGAATTTCGAAAAACGGTCCAGAAAGCACTTTTTTAGGGTGTGTGAAATTTTTTCTAAATTTCTGCTATTTTTGACTTTTGACTTTTGACTTCCTATGAAATCATATTGCAAATGGACAAAACATATGCCTTATGCACAAGTAAAAAAAATAAAAAATAATAATGATAATAAAATTGGACAAAAGTATATTTATACAGTTCTTACACATGTGTAATTGACAAAAAAATCGAAAGAATTTCGAAAAACGATCCAGAAAGCATTTTTTTAAGGGGTTGCTAGGTTTATGATTTTTTTTTCACTTTTTCAAAATGTTGCTTTTGGATGTTGACTTGTGTTGCATTTGCAATATGAAAAACCACGGTGGAGCGCGCTCGCCACCTGTTGGATTTTCAAAGTGTTACACCTGGCATTTGCCATATGGCATTTTGCAATCAACTTTGAATGAAACAACGCCGAATTGAGTGGTATTGGACACCGTGTACATGGTTTGTCCATTGCCAATGACTTCCCATTCATTTTTGTCCATTTCAGGGGGGTGTTCCCTTACTCAAGATAAGCTTCCAGCACGACTCCTGGGTCAAGTCATTGCTTCCAGTACGACTCCTGGGTCAAGTTAAGCTTCTAGTATGACTCCTGGGTATAGTCAAATCAAATCAAATAAAATTTTATTTGTCACATACACATGGTTAGCAGATGTTAATGCGAGTGTAGCGAAATGCTTGTGCTTCTAGTTCCGACAGTGCAGTAATAACCAACAAGTAATCTAGCTAACAACTCCAAAACTACTACCTTATAGACACAAGTGTAAGGGGATAAGAATATGTACATAAAGATGAGTGATGGTACAGAGCGGCATAGGCAAGATACAGTAGAGTATGTTTTTTTTTACCTTTATTTAACTAGCCAAGTCAGTTAAGAAACAAATTCTTCAATTCTTATTTTCAATGACGGCCTAGGAACAGTGGGCAGAACGACAGATTTGTACCTTGTCAGCTCGGGGATTTGAACTTGCAACCTTGAAGTTGCGAGTCCAATGCTCTAACCGCTAGGCTACCCTGCCGCCCCATGTAAACAAAGTGGCATAGTTAAAGTGGCTAGTGATACATGTATTACATAAAGATGCAGTAGATGATATAGAGTACAGTATATACGTATACATATGAGATGAATAGCTAGCTCCATAATGAAATAGGGTGCAGGCCAGGCAGCAGGCTGTTAGCCAGCCTGCCAGCATAGTGGAGTCTGCCACTAGCACAGTCAGTGTAGTCAGCTCAGCTATCACCATTGAGACCGTGTCTGTGCCTCGACCTAGGTTGGGCAAAACTAAACATGGCGGTGTTCGCCTTAGCAATCTCACTAGGATAAAGACCACCTACATTCCTGTCATTATTGAAAGAGATCATGATACCTCACATCTCAAAATAGGGCTACTTAATGTTAGATCCCTTACTTCAAAGGCAATTATAGTCAATGAACGAATCACTGATCATAATCTTGATGTGATTGGCCTGACTGAAACATGGCTTAAGCCTGATGAATTTACTGTGTTAAATGAGGCCTCACCTCCTGGCTACACTAGTGACCATATCCCCCGTGCATCCCGCAAATGCGGAGGTGTTGCTAACATTTACGATAGCAAATTTCAATTTACAAAAAAAAAAAAATGACGTTTTCGTCTTTTGAGCTTCTAGGCATGAAGTCTATGCAGCCTACTCAATCACTTTTTATAGCTACTGTTTACAGGCCTCCTGGGCCATATACAGCGTTCCTCACTGAGTTCCCTGAATTCCTATCGGACCTTGTAGTCATAGCGGATAATATTCTAATCTTTGGTGACTTTAAAATTCTCATGGAAAAGTCCACAGACCCACTCCAAAAGGCTTTCGGAGCCATCATCGACTCAGTGGGTTTTGTCCAACATGTCTCTGGACCCACTCACTGTCACAGTCATACGCTGGACCTAGTTTTGTCAAATGGAATAAATGTTGTGGATCTTAATGTTTTTCCTCATAATCCTGGACTATCGGACCACCATTTTATTACGTTTGCAATTGCAACAAATAATCTGCTCAGACCCCAACCAAGGATCATCAAAAGTCGTGCTATAAATTCACAGACAACACAAAGATTCCTTGATGTCCTTCCAGATCCCCTCTGTCTATCCAAGGACGCCAGAGGACAAAAATCAGTTAACCACCTAACTGAGGAACTCAATTTAACCTTGCGCAATACCCTAGTTGCAGTTGCACCCCTAAAAACTAAAAACATTTCTCATAAGAAACTAGCTCCCTGGTACACAGAAAATACCCGAGCTCTGAAGCAAGCTTCCAGAAAATTGGAACGGAAATGGCGCCACACCAAACCGGAAGTCTTCCGACTAGCTTGGAAAGACAGAACTGTGCAGTACCGAAGAGCCCTTACTGCTGCTCGATCATCCTATTTTTCTAACTTAATTGAGGAAAATAAGAACAATCCAAAATTCCTTTTTGATACTGTCGCAAAGCTAACTAAAAAGCAGCATTCCCCAAGAGAGGATGACTTTCACTTTAGCAGTGATAAATTCATGAACTTCTTTGAGGAAAAGATTATGATTATTAGAAAGCAAATTTCGGACTCCTCCTTAAATCTGCGTATTCCTTCAAAGCTCAGTTGTCCTGAGTCTGCACAACTCTGCCAGCACCTAGGATCAGGAGAGACGCTCAAGTGTTTAAGTACTATATCTCTTGACACAATGATGAAAATAATCATGGCCTCTAAACCTTCAAGCTGCATACTGGACCCTATTCCAACTAAACTACTGAAAGAGCTGCTTCCTGTGCTTGGCCCTCCTATGTTGAACATAATAAACGGCTCTCTATCCACCGGATGTGTACCAAACTCACTAAAAGTGGCAGTAATAAAGCCTCTCTTGAAAAAGCCAAACCTTGACCCAGAAAATATAAAAAACAATCGAAATGCTTCAGTCTGGTTTTAGACCCCATCATAGCACTGAGACGGCACTTGTGAAGGTGGTAAATGATATTTTAATGGCATCGGACCGAGGCTCTGCATCTGTCCTCGTGCTCCTAGACCTTAGTGCTGCTTTTGATACCATCGATCACCACATTCTTTTGGAGAGATTGGAAACCCAAATTGGTCTACACGGACAAGTTCTGGCCTGGTTTAGATCTTATCTGTCGGAAAGATATCAGTTTGTCTCTGTGAATGGTTTGTCCTCTGACAAATCAACTGTAAATTTCGGTGTTCCTCAAGGTTCCGTTTTAGGACCACTATTGTTTTCACTATATATTTTACCTCTTGGGGATGTTATTCGAAAACATAATGTTAACTTTCACTGCTATGCGGATGACACACAGCTGTACATTTCAATGAAACATGGTGAATCCCCAAAATTGCCCTTGCTAGAAGAATGTGTTTCAGACATAAGGAAGTGGATGGCTGCAAACTTTCTACTTTTAAACTCGGACAAAACAGAGATGCTTGTTCTAGGTTCCAAGAAACAAAGAGATCTTCTGTTGAATCTGACAATTAATCTTATGGTTGTACAGTCGTCTCAAATAACACTGTGAAGGACCTCAGCGTTACTCTGGACCCTGATCTCTCTTTTGAAGAACATATCAAGACCATTTCAAGGACAGCTTTTTTCCATCTACGTAACATTGCAAAAATCAGAAACTTTCTGTCCAAAAATGATGCAATAAAATTAATCCATGCTTTTGTCACTTCTAGGTTAGACTACTGCAATGCTCTACTTTCCGGCTACCCGGATAAAGCACTAAATAAACTTCAGTTAGTGCTAAATACGGCTGCTAGAATCCTGACTAGAACCAAAAAATTTGATCATATTACTCCAGTGCTAGCCTCTCTACACTGGCTTCCTGTCAAAGCAATGGCTGATTTCAAGGTTTTACTGCTAACCTACAAAGCATTACATGGGCTTGCTCCTACCTATCTCTCTGATTTGGTCCTGCCGTACATACCTACACGTACGCTACGGTCACAAGACGCAGGCCTCCTAATTGTCCCTAGAATTTCTAAGCAAACAGCTGGAGGCAGGGCTTTCTCCTATAGAGCTCCATTTTTATGGAACGGTCTGCCTACCCATGTCAGAGACGCAAACTCGGTCTCAACATTTAAGTCTCTACTGAAGACTCATCTCTTCAGTGGGTCATATGATTGAGTGTAGTCTGGCCCAGGAGTGGGAGGGTGAACGGAAAGGCTCTGGAGCAACGAACCGCCCTTGCTGTCTCTGCCTGGCCGGTTCCCCTCTTTCCACTGGGATTCTCTGCCTCTAACCCTATTACAGGGGCTGAGTCACTGGCTTACTGGGGCTCTCTCATGCCGTCCCTGGAGGGGGTGCGTCACCTGAGTGGGTTGATTCACTGATGTGGTCATCCTCTCTGGGTTGACCCCCCCCTTGGGTTGTGCCGTGGCGGAGGTCTTTGTGGGCTATACTTAGCCTTGTCTCAGGATGGTAAGTTGGTGGTTGAAGATATCCCTCTAGTGGTGTGGGGCCTGTGCTTTGGCAAAGTGGGTGGGGTTATATCCTTCCTGTTTGGCCCTGTCCGGGGGTGTCCTCGGATGGGGCCACAGTGTCTCCTGACCCCTCCTGTCTCAGCCTCCAGTATTTATGCTGCAGTAGTTTATGTGTCGGGGGGCTAGGGTCAGTTTGTTATATCTGGAGTACTTCTCCTGTCCTATTCGGTGTCCTGTGTGAATCTAAGTGTGCGTTCTCTAATTCATTCCTTCTCTCTTTCTCTCTCTCGGAGGACCTGAGCCCTAGGACCATGCCCCAGGACTACCTGACATGATGACTCCTTGCTGTCCCCAGTCCACCTGGTCGTGCTGCTGCTCCAGTTTCAACTGTTCTGCCTTATTATTATTCGACCATGCTGGTCATTTATGAACATTTGAACATCTTGGCCATGTTCTGTTATAATCTCCACCCGGCACAGCCAGAAGAAGACTGGCCATCCCACATATGCTCTCTCTAATTCTCTTTCTTTCTTTCTCTCTCTCGGAGGACCTGAGCCCTAGGACCATGCCCCAGGAATACCTGACATGATGACTCCTTGCTGTCCCCAGTCCACCTGACTGTGCTGCTGCTCCAGTTTCAACTGTTCTGCCTTATTATTATTCGACCATGCTGGTCATTTATGAACATTTGAACATCTTGACCATGTTCTGTTATAATCTCCACCTGGCACAGCCAGAATAGGACTGGTCAACCCACATAGCCTGGTTCCTCTCTAGGTTTCTTCCTAGGTTTTGGTATTTCTAGGGAGTTTTTCCTAGCCACCGTGCTTCTACACCTGCATTGCTTGCTGTTTGGGGTTTTAGGCTGGGTTTCTGTACAGCACTTTGAGATATCAGCTGATGTACGAAGGGCTATATAAATACATTTGATTTGATTTGATTTGATTTGAATAATGTAGGGTATGTAAACATTATATTAGTTAGCATTGTTTAAAGTGGCTAGTGATATATTTTACATAATTTCCGATCAATTCCCATTATTAAAGTGGCTGGAGTTGAGTCAGTGTGTTGGCAGCAGCCACTCAATGTTAGTGGTGGCTGTTTAACAGTCTGATGGCCTTGAGATAGAAGCTGTTTTTCAGTCTCTCGGTCCCAGCTTTGATGCACCTGTACTGACCTCGCCTTCTGGATGATAGCGGGGTGAACAGGCAGTGGCTCGGGTGGTTGTTGTCCTTGATGATCTTTTTGGCCTTCCTGTGACATCGGGTGGTGTAGGTGTCCTGGAGGGCAGGTAGTTTGCCCCCGGTGATGCGTTGTGCAGACCTCACTACCCTCTGGAGAGCCTTACGGTTGTGGGCGGAGCAGTTGCCGTACCAGGCGGTGATACAGCCCGACAGGATGCTCTCGATTGTGCATCTGTAGAGGTTTGTGAGTGCTTTTGGTGACAAGCCGAATTTCTTCAGCCTCCTGAGGTTGAAGAGGCGCTGCTGCGCCTTATTCACGATGCTGTCTGTGTGGGTGGACCAATTCAGTTTGTCTGTGATGTGTACCCCTAGGAACTTAAAACTTACTACCCTCTCCACTACTGTTCCATCGATGTGGATAGGGGGGTGTTCCCTCTGCTGTTTCCTAAAGTCCACGTTGAGTGTGAGGTTATTTTCCTGACACCACACTCCGAGGGCCCTCACCTCCTCCCTGTAGGCCGTCTCGTCGTTGTTGGTAATCAAGCCTACCTCTGTGGTGTCGTCCGCAAACTTGATGATTGAGTTGGAGGCGTGCGTGGCCACACAGTCGTGGGTGAACAGGGAGTACAGGAGAGGGCTCAGAACGCACCCTTGTGGGGCCCCAGTGTTGAGGATCAGCAGGGTGGAGATGTTGTTGCCTACCCTCACCACCTGGGGGCGGC
This sequence comes from Oncorhynchus clarkii lewisi, assembly GCF_045791955.1. Lineage (NCBI taxonomy): Eukaryota > Metazoa > Chordata > Actinopteri > Salmoniformes > Salmonidae > Oncorhynchus > Oncorhynchus clarkii. The sequence goes on from NC_092165.1 coordinate 59,473,672, forward strand.
CCGTCAGGAAGTCCAGTACCCAGTTGCACAGGGCGGGGTCGAGACCCAGGGTCTCGAGCTTGATGATGAGCTTGGAGGGCACTATGGTGTTAAATGCCGAGCTGTAGCTTCCAGTACGACTCCTCGGTCAATTTAAGCTTCCAGTACGACACCTGGGTCGATTTAAGCTTCCAGTATGACTCGCTGGTCAAGTCATTGCTTCCAGTATGACTCCTGGGTATTGTCATTGCTTCCAGTACGACTCCTGGGTCGATTTAAGCTTCCAGTACGACTCCTGGGTCGATTTAAGCTTCCAGTATGACTCCCTGGTCAAGTCATTGCTTCCAGTATGACTCCTGGGTCAAGTTAAAGCTTCCAGTAATAGTCACAGTGGTAATTCATGCTAATATTTTATTTTCCTGTATTGAATTGAGGGGAAGTGTCAATCTCTCTCTGTTTCACTTCCAACGGTCTCTCTTTCTTTTCATCTCTCTCCTTCTATCTCCCCTCACCAATGTACATTTTGAAATTTAGACCGATTTGAACCACACATCAATGACAGGTTTGAGCCAGGTAATGTTGTACTGTTGTTGTCCCCACAGGGAACCTGTGTCGCTGTACTGGTTACAGACCAATTCTGGAGGGGTACAAGACGTTCACCAAAGTAAGGCCACACAACAACACCCTGAGTGTCACGCAGCCTCCTGAGGATGAGTAAGGATCATCGCCTTCCTCCTGCTTTCACTTCCATAATTTATTCTCCAATCTGTGGTGTGTGTGTGTGTGTGTGTGTGTGTGTGTGTGTGTGTGTGTGTGTGTGTGTGTGTGTGTGTGTGTGTGTGTGTGTGTGTGTGTGTGTGTGTGTGTGTGTGTGAGTGTGTGTGGTGGAAAAGGGAAGATAAACGATTGCTGCATGACCAACAGAGTAAAGACCAAAGGGTAGAGTGACGAGAGTGTCAAAGTAAGTATTCTCATTCAATAGACAGTGTGTAGAGCCATGGTTGACTGGTAACTTTTCTGGCACAAATCACATGTACAATTATACAGATACACGATAAATAGCATCTTCTCTGGCTGCACTTGTTAAAGCTTGCGTCACGACTTCCACCGCAGGTGGCTCCTCTCCCTGTTCGGGCGGACCGGCCACCTCTGCCGAAGTGCGGGAACCTGTCGAGCCGGCTGGGGCACGTTAGCCCAGTGACCTAGAGCAGCGAAGAAGAAGCAGACGAAACAGCACCCCCTCTCCGACGTGTTGCTTCAGCCGCAGGACGCTGATCAGAGGGACGTTCCCGGGGATCAGGAAGGGATCAGGAAGGGACCGGTCGCCTCCTTAGAGGAACAGGAAACTGACAGGCAGCCTGAAGCGCCGGATTCTGGCGAGCCAGCTGTGGCATGGGAGCCTGCCGAGGCTACCAAGTCTTGAAAACCTGATGAGGCATGGAAGCCTGATGAGCTAGCTGAGGCATCCTCGGTAGACTCGACAACAGACGCTTGACCCGCCAACCGAGTCTTGACACCCCGATGTACCGGCTGAGGCATGAAAGCCTGAAGTGCCGGCTGAGGCATCCTTGGGTGCTGTGGCAGTGGAACCCAGACCCGACATTACCTCCAAAACAAAAACAAAAAAACTCTCCCAGATGCTTCCCTTTGGTGAAGCGTTATTCTGTAACGTGTGGGCTGGGAGTCGGGAAACAAGTTCAACGAATGAATAATTTATTAAATGAACGAAACATAATTCAAAACAAGAAACACGAACATCAAACAGCACACAGACATGAAACAGAAACAATAACGCCTGGGGAAGGAAACAAAGGGAGAGACATATATAGGGCAGGTAATCAAGGAGGTGATGGAGTCCAGGTGAATGTCAATAAGCGCTGGTGCGCGTAATGATGGTGACAGGTGTGTGTAATAGTCAGCGGTCTGGTGACCTAGAGGTCAGAGAGGGAGTATACGTGACAATTCTAAAATGGATTAAATCGTTTTTTCCCGCCTCATCAATCTACACACAATACCCCATAATGACAAAACAAAAACAAGTTTTAAGAAATTTGTGCAAATTTATTACAAATAAAAAACTGAAATATTAATTTTGGTCATGATTACAGCCTCCAGTCTTCTTGAGCATGGGGAGTTTCTCCCATTTTTTCTCTGCAGGTCCTCTCAAGCTCTGTCAAACTTGATTGGGAGTGTCGCTTCACAGCTATTTTCAGGTCTCTCCAGAGATGTTCGATCAGGTTCAAAAACGGGCTCTGGCTGTCTGCTTAGGGTCCTTGTCCTGCTGGAAGGTGAACCTTCGCCCCAGTCTGAGGTCCTGAGAGCTCTGGAGCAGGTTGTCATCAAGGATCTCTCTCTACATTGATCCATTCATCTTTTGCTCGATCCTGACTACACTTCCAGTCCCTTCCGCTGAAAAACATCCCCACAGCATGATGCTGCCACCTCCATTATTCACCGTAGGGATGTAAGAATGATGAAGGCCACTGTGTTCTTGGGGACCTTCAATGCTGCAGACATTTTTTGGTACCCTTCCCCAGATATGTGCCTCGATACAATCCTGTCTTGGAGCTCTACGGACAATTCCTTTGACCTCTTGGCTTGGTTTTTACTCTGACATGCTGTGGGACCTTATATAGACAGGTGTGTCCAATCAAGTTGTAGAAACATCTCAAGGATAATCAATAGAAACAACATGCACCTGAGCTCAATTGAAAGTCTCATAGCAAAGGGTCTGAATATTTATCTAAATAAGGTATTTCAGTTGTTATTTTTGCAAAAATGTCCTAAAAACCAGTTTTTTCATTGTGGGGAAATGATGCGGAAAACAGTAAGCGTGTCTGAATACTTTCCTAATGCGCTGAATCCGCTGTAGCTACCTGGACACTCTGCATTGACACTTTCCTAATGCGCTGAATCCGCTGTAGCTACCTGGACACTCTGCATTGACACGTTCTGAATGCGCTGAATCCCCTGTAGCTACCTGGACACTCTGCATTGACACGTTCTGAATGCGCTGAATCCCCTGTAGCTACCTGGACACTCTGCATTGACACGTTCTGAATGCGCTGAATCCCCTGTAGCTACCTGGACACTCTGCATTGACACGTTCTGAATGCGCTGAATCCGCTGTAGCTACCTGGACACTCTGCATTGACACGTTCTGAATGCGCTGAATCCCCTGTAGCTACCTGGACACTCTGCATTGACACGTTCTGAATGCGCTGAATCCCCTGTAGCTACCTGGACACTCTGCATTGACACGTTCTGAATGCGCTGAATCCCCTGTAGCTACCTGGACACTCTGCATTGACACGTTCTGAATGCGCTGAATCCCCTGTAGCTACCTGGACACTCTGCATTGACACGTTCTGAATGCGCTGAATCCCCTGTAGCTACCTGGACACTCTGCATTGACACTTTCCTAATGCGCTGAATCCGCTGTAGCTACCTGGACACTCTGCATTGACACGTTCTGAATGCGCTGAATCCGCTGTAGCTACCTGGACACTCTGCATTGACACTTTCCTAATGCGCTGAATCCCCTGTAGCTACCTGGACACTCTGCATTGACACGTTCTGAATGCGCTGAATCCCCCTGAATGCACCTGGACATTGTGCATTGACACGATTTGACACGAACGTGTTTTAATTCATCACACACGCTGCTGCTACTGTCTATTATCTATCCTGTTGCCTAGTCACCTTACCCCCTACCTAAATGTAGATATACCTCGAACCCCTGCACATGGACTCGGTACTGGCACCAAGTTATCTTTACTCACTGTGTTTTTATTATCTTCCTGATATTTTTCTATTAGCTTTTTATTTATTTATTTGACCTTTATTTAACCAGGCAGGTCAGTTAAGAACAAATTCTTATTTCGGGTTACCGGTCCAACGCTCTGACCACTAGGCTACGCTGCCGCTTTGTTGGTAAGTCTCCGTCAGTAAGCGTTTCATAGTTAGTCTACACCTGTTGTTTACAAAGCATTTCATAGTTAGTCTACACCTGTTGTTTACAAAGCATTTCATAGTTAGTCTACACCTGATGTTTATTGAAGCATATGAGAAATCCAATTTGATGTGATACAGGAGGACTTTGGACAACAGCGTAGAGCTGACGACTCTACAGTACACCAAACCCAATTCATTTCATCATGTACTGTTGTTTGCATCCAACAGCAATACAGTTAAAATGAAACTGGCCTTAATTGACCTCAACAGTCATAACCTCTAACATTTACTGTGTGCACTTTAATACCTCGGGAGGCTATCCAGGACATTCTAAAGATTTTTTGCTTTCGGTTTGTTGCTTTAGATTGTTGCTTGCTCTATCTCCTCTAATGGTAACAGTCAGAGCTATACTCTGTGGCTACTTAAGGCTTTTGATGAATGTAACATGAGCCTGCATCCACAAAGAATCTCCAGAGTATGAGTGCTGATCTAGGATCTGTCTATATAGTCTCATTCGTTAAGATTTAAAAATGGCAAACCTGATCCTACTCTGAGATGCTTTGTGGATATGGGCCCTGATCCTAGATCTGTGTCTTGGAATAAATTAGGATTTGTGTGAAGTTAAAGCTGATCCTAGAGCTCTGTCTATGAGTAACATGTGAAATTGGCATTGCGTGAGAAGGAACTAAAGTAAATGAAATCTTATTTTGATCATTTCCTGTTGTTGCAGGAAACGAAAACTTGCAGTTTATTCAAGGTTTAAAAATATTCTTAAATTGGTAATTTATGTTTTAACATTTCTGATTTGATTTCCCCTAAATAAAAATATACCTACCCCTACCAAAATATCCATTAATTATAAGCCTCACAATAAATCAGATTTCCTGTTGCTGCGGGATTATTTTCCTGCTATGAGAAACTGATAAAATTATTATCTGGATACTTATTTAAATACAAATGCAAGAAACAAAACTCTTGATACAAACTACAAGTCTATTCAATAAAATTTAAAAACAATCACACTGTCTGTTCTGACACATTGAATTGTCATCTCTGACTCTCACTCTCTTTTGGCATATGACTCATTCATTCATTCATCTATTTTAAAGAATACATCATGTCTTAAACTTAGCATTGGCATCTCTCTCCCCTGTGTTGTCCATACTTCTAGCTGTCTCACACGCCTCACGCCAAGCCTAGCTCTTTTTTAGTGTCAGTGAATGTTTATTAAGAAAGGTGTCTGGTCTGAAACACCAAAAGAAAAACAGGACGGGAGGTCAGTGACAGACAGCCACCTCATGAGTACACTACTCACCATGCGTGACCACAAGGCTGATCGATAATCAATAACATGCTATCACGTGTGTGTCTCATGTCATCTCCCGCCTCACATCTCGTGTGACACATGATTTTACTGTGTGTCTTCCTCATATTCAGTCCAAAGTTGGAGACTTTATCCTTTTATGACGCTTATATCTTCTTGTCTAGTCACATAACGACAGAGATATAGAGGGAAAAGGGACAGACGGACGTAGGGAGTTAAACTTTAAAAGGTTGAGAGAGAGAGAGAGAGAGAGAGAGAGAGAGAGAGAGAGAGAGAGAGAGAGAGAGAGAGAGAGAGAGAGAGAGAGAGAGAGAGAGAGAGAGAGAGAGAGAGAGAGAGAGAGAGAGAGAGAGAGAGAGAGAGAGAGAGAGATACAGGGTGACTGAATGAATATATTCATTGTCACAAGGTAATGTATCAGTCTTCACTGACAACAGTAGAGTGCCCACAAACCACTAGCCTAAACATGTCGGACCTGACCTACGGAGAGCAGACTAACAGGAATAATCTGACGGATCACCACATGAGCGGAGATGAACTTGTTTTCTTTGTAAATGGAAAAAAGGTAAGATTCACAACTATTCTTTCCAAGTCAACTTGATCAATAGTTGGTCAGTAATGGTAGGTGGGCTGGTAGGCTAACACGTTATTGAGACTACGCTTAAAGATCTATACATTTGATAATTGTGCATTTGAAATATAATGGCTAAAATATGTTTAACACTACGGGAAACGTTTATTATCTTAATTCTTCATTCTCATTATTTTTACTCTAATTTATCACCATAAGCACAAATTAACTGATCATAGTATGTATATGATTATGTGGGGAAATACAGTACCTGACAAAAGTTTGGACACTGACTCATTCAAGGGTTTTTCTTTATTTTTACTATTTTCTACATTGTAGAGTAATAGTGAATATATCAAAACTATGAAATAACACACACGGAATCATGTAATAACCCAAAAAAGTATTTTAACAAATCAAAATATATTTTACATTTTAGATTCTTCAAAATAGCCACCATTTGCCTTGATGACAGCTTCGCACACTCTTGGCATTCTCTCAACCAGCTTCACCTGGAATGCTTTTCCAACAGTCTTGAAGGAGTTCCCACATGTGCTGAGCACTTGTTGGCTGTTTTTCCTTCACTCTGCGGTCCAACTCATCCCAAACCATCTCAATTAGGTTGAGGCCAGGTCATCTGATGCAGCACCATCACTCTCCTTCTTGGTCAAATAGCTCTTACACAGCCAGCCTAAGCGCAAACCAGATGGGATGGCATATAGCTGCAGAATGCTCTGGTAGCCATGCTGGTTAAGTGTGCCTTGAATTATAAATATATCACAGACAGTGTCACCATCAAAACACCCACACACTGTCACACCTCCTCCTCCATGCTTCATGGTGCGAATCACATTTGTGAAGATCATCCGTTCACCTACACTGCGTCTCACAAAGAACCGTCGGTTGGAACCAAAAATCACAAAAGTGGACTCATAAGACCAAGGGACAGATTTCCACTGTTCGAATGTCCATTGCTAATGTTTCTTGGCCCAAGCAAGTCTCTTCTTATTGTTGGTGTCCTTTAGTAGTGGTTTCTTTACAGCAATTCAACCATGAAGGTCTGATTCACACAGTCTCCTCTGAACAGTTGATGGTGAGATGTGTCTGTTACTTGAACTCTGAACAGCAATTCTTTGGGCTGCAATCTGAGTCTGGTAACTCTAATGAACTTGTCCACTGCAGTAGAGGTAAGTCTGTGTCTTCCAATCCTGTGGTGGTCCACATGGGAGCCAGTTTCATCACAGCGCTTGATGGTTTTTGCGACTGCACTTGAAGACATTTTCTTGAAATTTCCCGGAATGACTGACCATCATGTCTTAAAGTAATGATGGACTGTCATTTCTCTTTGCTTATTTGAGCTGTTCTTGCCATAATATGGACTTGGTCTTTTACCAAATAGGGCTGTCTTCTGTATACCACCTTACCTTGTCAAAACACAACTGATTGGCTAAAATGCATTAAGAAATCTCACAAATTAACTTTTAACAAGGTAAACCAGTTAATTGAAATACATTCCAGGTGACTACCTCATGAAGCTGGTTGGGAGAATGCCAAGAGTGTGCAAAGCTGTCATCAAGGCGAAGGGTGGCTACTTCAAAGAATGTAAAATTGAAGATATATTTTGATTTGTTTAACACTTTTTTTTGGTTACTACATGATTCCATATATGTGTTATTTCATAGTGTTGATGTCTTCACTATTATTCTACGATGTAGAAAATGATAAACAATAAAGACAAATCATTGAGAGTCGGTGTGTCCAAACTGTTGACTGCTACTGTATATATTTCTATGGAATATTTGTATTATGTTGGTTCTTCGATCTCAGTAACTTTATCCGTAATTAATCGCCATGACAACATTTTGCCTGTTCAGAGTATGTATTTGGGAAATATATATCTCATATATGTGTACACGTATAACATGATATACAATATATATGTTATCTCTCCAGATAACAGAGAAACATGCTGATCCAGAGATGACACTGCTGACATACCTCAGGAGAAAGTGTATCCTGAAATACCTCTCACACACAGCCCCGGGAAGTAGGGTGTTGAGGGTGCTGATTTAATACCATAGACACAGGAAGTAGGGGTGCTGAGGGTGCTGATTTAATACCATAGCCACAGGAAGTAGGGGTGTTGAGGGTGCTGATTTAATACCATAGCCACAGGAAGTAGGGGTGCTGAGGGTGCTGATTTAATACCATAGCCACAGGAAGTAGGGGTGCTGAGGGTGCTGATTTAATACCATAGCCACAGGAAGTAGGGGTGCTGAGTGTGCTGATTTAATACCATAGACACAGGAAGTAGGGGTGTTGAGGGTGCTGATTTAATACCATAGCCACAGGAAGTAAGGTGTTGAGTGTGCTGATTTAATACCATAGCCACAGGAAGTAGGGGTGTTGAGGGTGCTGATTTAATACCATAGCCACAGGAAGTAGGGGTGTTGAGGGTGCTGCAACACCCCTTGAAAAATGTAAATACAAAAAGCATATAATTTAATTTTTCCTTCACTAAAGTAGTGCACCAGGCCTGTACCAGTCCTGTATTAACATATAGTCTGTTGTGCGGGTAAAAAAACACACATATATATATATAAATCTGAACTCTGCACCCCTGATATATATATATATATATATATATATATATATATATATATATATATACTGTATATAAATATTCTGATAAAATTACAGGTATTTAATTTATTCACTGAAAATATTGAGGGGGAAAATTCCCCATTGTGCCATTTCTGCTCTGAATGTTCTGTGCTTTCAGTTGTTTGTCTTGTAGGACCTTTCACTCTCTCGGGGGGTTTTATGGAGGCAGAACTTTGGACAGTTGGCTATTTGCTCTGAATAGACAGTAGACAGTAGACACAATATTTCACAACGTTCAAGGAAGCAGGACGAAAATAGTGAGGTATGACTTTTCTAGCTGGTCTGCAGGGCTGGTCTGCAGGGCTGGAGAGAGAATGGTTTTGGAGAGAAGCCAGAGGATTGGTTGTTCCAAAGGTTTGAACATGACTTAATGAATAACATGGACTGTTATGTCACCGTCCTTTCTGTATACACAGAGCTAAAATGACTTTTCCATAACTATCAGCACATTCCATGATAAAAGCACCAAATTTGGCAGAGCGGTAGATTAATGTACTGAAAAGTTTTAAATATCGGTCCATCACAGTTCTGGCCCCTGGGGGGACGTATCACCCGTCTTATAAAGTAAAGGTTGAATAATATAATTAAATACATAAACACATGAAGGAAAGAGCAGCTTGGCTGATGCAGAAGTTATTAACAACACAACTGACAGGAACAACTCCAGGGTCAAGTCATTGTTTCCAGTACGAATCCTGAGGCAAGTTAAGCTTCCAGTAAGACTCCCTGGTCAAGTCATTGCTTCCAGTATGACTCCTGGGTCGAGTCATTGCATCCAGTATGACTCCTGGTTCGAGTCATTGCTTCCAGTATGACTCCTGGGTCGAGTCATTGCTTCCAGTATGACTCCTGGGTCAAGTCATTGCTTCCAGTATGACTCCCTGGTCAAGTCATTGCTTCCAGTATGACTCCTGGGTATTGTCATTGCTTCCAGTACGACTCCTGGTTATTGTCATTGCTTCCAGTACGACTCCTGGGTCGATTTAAGCTTCCAGTATGACTCCTGGATCAAGTTAATAAAGCTTCCAGTATGACTCGCTGGTCAAGTCATTGCTTCCAGTACGACTCCTGGGTCGATTTAAGCTTCCAGTACGACTCCTGGGTCAAGTTAAAGCTTCCAGTATGACTCCCTGGTCAAGTCATTGCTTCCAGTATGACTCCTGGGTCAAGTTAAAGCTTCCAGTAATAGTCACAGTGGTAATTCATGCTATTATTATTTTTATTTATTTTTCCTGTATTGAATTGAGGGGATGTGTCCATTTCTCTCTGTTTCACTTCCAACTGTCTCTCTTTCTTTTCATCTCTCTTTCATCTCCCCCCTTGTCCCTCCCTCCCTCCCTCCCTCCCTCCCTCCCTCCCTCCCTCCCTCCCTCCCTCCCTCCCTCCCTCCCTCCCTCCCTCCCTCCCTCCCTCCCTCCCTCCCTCTTACTCTATCTCTCTCACCTATCCCCCTCCATCCAGTTGTTCCTTGACTGTGTGTACCAGTGGGTTTGACAGGTACTAAGCTGGGCTGTGCAGAGGGAGGATGTGGAGCCTGTACTGTGATGCTCTCCAAATATCAACCCCACCTCAGCAAAGTGCTGTATCTTTAACTCAAATAGCAATCTGCGTGTGGTGTGTGTTTGCATGTTTGTGTGAGAGTGAGAGTGTGTGTGTGTTTGTGTATGTGTGTGTGTGTGTGTTTGTACTTGAGTGTCATGTGTGTGTGTGTGTGTGTGTGTTTGTACTTGAGTGTCATGTGTGTGTGTGTGTGTGTGTGTGTGTGTGTGTGTGTGTGTGTGTGTGTGTGTGTGTGTGTGTGTGTGTGTGTGTGTGTGTGTGTGTGTGTGTGTGTGTGTTTGTACTTGAGTGTCGTGTGTGTGTGTGTGTGTGTGTGTGTGTGTGTGTGTGTGTGTGTGTGTGTGTGTGTGTTTAACTTAACCCTCCAGTCACCACTCGGTGAATGGGTGTCTGGCCCCTCTGTGTTCTCTCCATCACTGTGCTGTCACCACGGTGGAAGGCATCGGCAGCGTGGCAGGGAAACTCCACCCCGTTCAGGTAAGAACAGTGTCTTAGACCTCATGGAGGTACGCTCGCATATACTGCAGCCAACACTCTGTCCTCCCTCTGTCTCTCCCCCCTTCCACCCTCCTCTCTCTCTCTCTCCTTCCCTCTCTCTCTCTCTCTCTCTCTCTCTCTCTCTCTCTCTCTCTCTCTCTCTCTCTCTCTCTCTCCTTCCCTCTCTCTCTCTCTCCTTCCCTCTGTCTCTCTCTCTCTCTCTCTCTCTCTCTCTCTCTCTCCTTCCCTCTGTCTCTCCCCCCTTCCACCCTCCTTCTCTTCCTCTCTCTCCTCCTCTCTCTCTCTCTCCTTCCCTCTCTCACTCTGTCCTCCCTCTGTCTCTCCCCCTTCCACCCTCCTCTCTCTCTCTCTCCTTCCCTCTCTCTCTCTCTCTCTCTCCTTCTCTCTCTCTCTCTCTCTCTCTCCTCCCTCTCTCTCTCTCTCCTTCCCTCTGTCTCTCTCTCTCTCTCTCTCTCTCTCTCTCTCTTCTCTGTCTCTCCCCCCTTCCACCCTCCTTCTCTTCCTCTCTCTCCTCCTCTCTCTCTCTCTCCTTCCCTCTCTCTCTCTCCTTCCCTCTCTCTCTCTCTCTCTCCTTCCCTCTTTCTTTCTCTCTCTCTCTCTCTCTCTCTCTCTCTCTCTCTCTCTCTCTCTCTCTCTCTCTCCTCTCTCTCTCTCTCTCCTTCTCTCTCTCTCTCTCAAATCAAATCAAATCAAATTTTATTTGATTCTCCTTCCCTCTTTCTCTCTCTCTCTCTCTCTCTCTCTCTCTCTCTCTCTCTCTCTCTCTCTCTCTCTCTCTCTCTCTCTCTCTCTCTCTCTCTCTCTCTCCTGTCCCTCTGTCTCTCTCTCTGTCTCTCTCTCTCTCTGTCTCTCTCTCTCTCTCTCTCTCTCTCTCTCTCTGTGTAGGAGCGTATCGCTAAGTCTCATGGTTCTCAGTGTGGGTTCTGTACCCCAGGTATCGTCATGTCTATGTATGCTCTGCTCAGGAACAACCCTACACCCCGCATGGCTGACATAGAGGAGGCGTTCCAAGGTAAATTTGGTGTCAAACTCGTAGGGTTGCAACATTTAGGTTGCAAAACCAATCACAAGTTTTCGAAACCCAGGACATTTTGGAAAATAATTTTGCAACCCTACCAACTAGTGTCTTCCTGGCAAAAGAAAAACCTCACCAATGTACATTCAGACATTTAGACCCATTTGAACCACACATCAATGATAGGTTTGAACTTGACTTAATGAATAACATGGACTGTTATGTCAATGACAGGTTTGAGCCAGGTAATGTTGCACTGTTGTTGTCCCCACAGGGAACCTGTGTCGCTGTACTGGTTACAGACCAATTCTGGAGGGGTACAAGACGTTCACCAAAGTAAGACCACACAACCACACCCTGAGCATCCTGAGGATGAGTAAGGATCATCGTCTTCCTCTTTCTTCTGCTTTCACTTCCATCATTTTTTTCTCCAATCTGTGGTGTGCGTGTGTGTGTGTGCGTGCGTGCGTGCGTGTGTGTGTGTGTCCGTCTGCGGGCCACAGGAGAGGAGCTGTTGTGGTGGCAAAGGGATGGAAAACGGCTGCTGCATGACCAACAGAGTAGAGACCAAAGGATACACTGACGAGAGTGTCAACGTAAGTATTCTCATTCAATAGACAGTGTGCAGAGCCATGGTTGACTGGTAACATTTCTGGCACAAATCACATGCACATATCTCCCCACTGGAGACCTGAAGTCAATCCCTGTATCCACCTTTTCCTACTGATTCATGTGATTTCTATGCTTTCTCAATGAAGTGTCATAATACCCCCCCCCCCATAAAAAATATTTAGATTTAAAAACGTAGAGTAACTATCAATACTGAATGGAATGGGAATGGGAAAAAATGTCAGTCTCTCGATGTGCAAAACTGATAGAGACATACCCCAAGCGACTTACAGCTGTAATCGCAGCAAAAGGTGGCGCTACAAAGTATTAACTTAAGGGGGCTGAATAATTTTGCACGCCCAATTTTTCAGTTTTGGATTTGTTAAAAAAGTTTGAAATATCCAATAAATGTCGTTCCACTTCATGATTGTGTCCCACTTGTTGTTGATTCTTCACAAAAAAATACAGTTTTATATCTTTATGTTTGAAGCCTGAAATGTGGCAAAAGGTCGCAAAGTTCAAGGGGGCCGAATACTTTCGCAAGGCACTGTATTTAGTTTACTGTGTTTTGAAATAATATTTTGTTGATTTAAATTATACTCGCAATTCAGCCTGCCAGTTGTACAATGTTGTTGAAGAACAGTAAAAAACAAACTAGAATGTCTCTATCCCCCTCTCTTCTCTCTCTCTCTCATTCTCTTTCTCTTTCTCTTTCAATCAAAGAATCGAGTACACAAGGTCGAGTACAGTAGGTCGAAAGCAATGAATGAAATTGGAGGAAGTAGGTAGTTGCTGTTGGTCTGTTGGCTTGACAGGAGCTGTTGGTCTGTTGGCTTGACTGGAGCTGTTGGTCTGTTGGCTTGACTGGAGCTGTTGGTCTGTTGTCTTGACTGGAGCTGTTGTTCTGTTGGCTTGACCGGAGGTGTTGGTCTGTTGGCTTGACAGGGGGTGTTGGTCTGTTGACTTGACCGGAGGTGTTGGTCTGTTGGCTTGACCGGAGGTGTTGGTCTGTTGGCTTGACAGGAGGTGTTGGTCTGTTGACTTGACCGGAGGTGTTGGTCTGTTGGCTTGACAGAAGGTGTTGGTCTGTTGACTTGACCGGAGGTGTTGGTCTGTTGACTTGACCGGAGGTGTTGGTCTGTTGGCTTGACCGGAGGTGTTGGTCTGTTGACTTGACCGGAGCTGTTGGTCTATTGGCTTGACCGGAGCAGGAGGTGTTGGTCTGTTGGCTTGACTGGAGCTGTTGGTCTGTTGGCTTGAGAGGTGTTGATCTGTTGGCTTGACTGGAGCTGTTGTTCTGTTGGCTTGACTGGAGCTGTTGGTTCTGTTGACTTGACTGGAGCTGTTGTTCTGTTGGCTTGACTGGAGCTGTTGGTCTGTTGGCTTGACTGGAGCTGTTGGTCTGTTGGCTTGACTGGAGCTGTTGTTCTGTTGGCTTGACCGGAGGTGTTGGTCTGTTGGCTTGACAGGGGGTGTTGGTCTGTTGACTTGACCGGAGGTGTTGGTCTGTTGGCTTGACCGGAGGTGTTGGTCTGTTGGCTTGACAGGAGGTGTTGGTCTGTTGACTTGACCGGAGGTGTTGGTCTGTTGGCTTGACAGAAGGTGTTGGTCTGTTGACTTGACCGGAGGTGTTGGTCTGTTGGCTTGACCGGAGCTGTTGGTCTGTTGGCTTGACCGGAGCTGTTGGTCTATTGGCTTGACCGGAGCTGTTGGTCTGTTGGCTTGACAGGAGGTGTTGGTCTGTTGGCTTGACTGGAGCTGTTGGTCTGTTGGCTTGACTGGAGCTGTTGATCTGTTGGCTTGACTGGAGCTGTTGTTCTGTTGGCTTGACTGGAGCTGTTGGTTCTGTTGACTTGACTGGAGCTGTTGTTCTGTTGGCTTGACTGGAGCTGTTGGTCTGTTGGCTTGACCGGAGGTGTTGGTCTGTTGGCTTGACAGGAAGTGTTGGTCTGTTGACTTGACCGGAGGTGTTGGTCTGTTGGCTTGACCGGAGGTGTTGGTCTGTTGGCTTGACAGGAGGTGTTGGTCTGTTGACTTGACCGGAGGTGTTGGTCTGTTGGCTTGACAGAAGGTGTTGGTCTGTTGACTTGACCGGAGGTGTTGGTCTGTTGGCTTGACCGGAGGTGTTGGTCTGTTGGCTTGACTGGAGCTGGAGGTGTGGAGCTGGTCTGTTGGCTTGACCGGAGCTGTTGGTCTGTTGGCTTGACCGGAGCTGTTGGTCTATTGGCTTGACCGGAGCTGTTGGTCTGTTGGCTTGACCGGAGCTGTTGGTCTATTGGCTTGACCGGAGCTGTTGGTCTGTTGGCTTGACAGGAGGTGTTGGTCTGTTGGCTTGACTGGAGCTGTTGGTCTGTTGGCTTGACTGGAGCTGTTGATCTGTTGGCTTGACTGGAGCTGTTGTTCTGTTGGCTTGACTGGAGCTGTTGGTTCTGTTGACTTGACCGGAGCTGTTGTTCTGTTGGCTTGAGGTGTTGGTCTGTTGAGCTGTTGGTCTGTTGGCTTGACCGGAGGTGTTGGTCTGGAGCTGTTGGTCTGTTGGCTTGACCGGAGCTGTTGGTCTGTTGGCTTGACTTGGAGCTGTTGGTCTGTTGGCTTGACCGGAGCTGTTGGTCTGTTGGCTTGACCGGAGCTGTTGGTCTGTTGGCTTGACAGGAGGTGTTGGTCTGTTGGCTTGACTGGAGCTGTTGGTCTGTTGGCTTGACTGGAGCTGTTGATCTGTTGGCTTGACTGGAGCTGTTGTTCTGTTGGCTTGACTGGAGCTGTTGGTTCTGTTGACTTGACTGGAGCTGTTGTTCTGTTGGCTTGACTGGAGCTGTTGGTCTGTTGGCTTGACAGGAGCTGTTGGTCTGTTGGCTTGACTGGAGCTGTTGGTCTGTTGGCTTGACTGGAGCTGTTGGTCTGTTGGCTTGACTGGAGCTGTTGGTCTGTTGGCTTGACTGGAGCTGTTGGTCTGTTGGCTTGACTGGAGCTGTTGGTCTGTTGGCTTGAGTGGAGCTGATCAACAGTCTGACATGGCCAATAGCTCTTCACGAGGGCAACTCACCGTCCCTGAAGAAGCTGCTTCTAGGTACATATCTAGTCCTCTATGGCCGAAAGCGTAACACCCACCAGGATAGCGGCATCGCCTAAAGCACACCACAATTCAGCTGTGGTCTGGAAACGTCTCTAGGCAACTATGAGCCTGAACAGTCATCCCATCTCCACACACAGTCCTTGTCCTTCCAGGAACCGGCAGGTGAAACAAAAAAGCCAGTTCTTTGTCCAGTTGACATTTGAATAAATAGATTAGCCGGCTGGATAGGAGGAGTTATACCATCACAATCCCTGCATTTAAAACTCAGAGATATACATTTTTTTTTTTTTTTTTTTTTTTTTTACATAAAAGCCTTTACAAAACAAGTTTTACTCATATAGCTGAAGTTATTTGTGGTAAAGTTGAGAAACTCAGATCTTTTTTTAAGTGACAAAGAACTTTGTTCTAACACATTAAGAACAGTGTTATGAAAGAACGCGGAAGAAATCGATTATCCGTGCCTGTATCACAAGCGCAATGCATGATGGGTAGACGGTCACATGTGTGACCTGGACCTCGTGAGTCAGACACACACTTGTTTTACAACCAGAAATTATCGACATGAAAGTTCCAATGTCTGTTGGATGATTGGAGAATTGTTTCACAGTTATCGGCCAATCACACCGGTGCCGTCACACAGGTGACATGCAGTCACGATTTCAGCGCTATATTATAAATAAAATACACATTTTAACTTAAATAAAATGATTGAATTATAAAAAAAAGAGCTAAATATTTCAACGTAAATGAACCAAAACATTTGAAAAAATACAACTATTAAATGGTTAATAATGTAGATATAACTAGCTAATAACGTAGATATAACTAGTTAATAATGTAGCTATAAATGGTTAATAATGTAGATATAACTGGTTAATGATGTTTCAATGGCGTGTCTCATTGATCTCAGAGTACCTCAGTGCTGCCTGCTCCTCTCTACAACCCAGCTGACTTCCTCCCTCTGGACCCCACTCAGGAGATCATCTTCCCACCAGAGCTAATGGTAGATACACTAACACATCAACACACACGGGGGCTTAACACAAACACATACCCTTACCCCTCTCTCTATGTTTATCTATTTCACTACCTCTCTGTTCATCTCTCTCTCTCTCTCTCTCTCTCTCTCTCTCTCTCTCTCTCTCTCTCTCTCTCTCTCTCTCTCTCTGTTCATCACACACTCTCTCTCTCTCTCTCTCTCTCTCTCTTTCTCTCTCAATTCAATTCAAGGGCTTTTTTTGGCATGGGAAACATATGTTTACATTGCCAAAGCAAGTGAAATAGATAAACAAGGTAAACTTTAAATAATATAGACATTTCAAATGTAATACTACACACTGGTTAATATTACACACATATTATTAGTGTTGTAACAATGTGCAAGTAGTTGAAGTATGAATGGGAAAACAAACATATGAATATCGGTGGTATTTGTACAGTGTTGCTTGTGCTCCACTGGTTTCCCTTAATTCATGGCAACGGGCCACACATCTTGCTGCTGTGACGGCACACTACGCTATTTCTCATAACAGATATAGTAGTTTATCAATGTTTGATTTGTTTTTGTGGGTCTGTGTAATCTGAGGGAAATATCTATATCTAATGTGGTCATACATTTGGCAGGAGGTTAGGAAGTGCAGCTCTGTTTCCGTCTCATTTTGTGGGCAGTCTCGGCACATATCTTTTAATCTCTCGAGAGCCAGGTCTGCCTACGGCGGCCTTTCTCAATCGCAAGGCTATGCTCGCTGAGTCTGTACATAGTCAAGGCTTTTCGTAATTTGGGGTCAGTCAAAGGGGTCAGGTATTCTGCCACTGTGTACTTTCTGTTTAGGGCCAAATAGCATTCTAGTTTGCTCTGTTTTTTTCGTTGATTATTTCCAGTGTGTCAAATAGTTATTTTTGCTTTCTCATAATTTTGTTGAGTCTAAATGTGTTTCTCTCTTGGGGTTCTGTGGGGTCTGTTTGTGTTTGTGAACAGAGCCCCAAAACCAGCTGGCTGAGGGGACTTTTCTCTACGTTCATCTCTCTGTAGGGGAGGGCTTTGTGGTGGAATGTGTGGGCATCGCTTCCTTTTAGGTGGATGTAGAATTGAACATCTCTTTTCTTTATGTCGATAACTAATGAGTATAGTCCTAATTCTGCTCTGCCTGCATTGTTTGGGGTTTTGCATTGTACGCAAAGTATATTCTTTGCTGAATTCTGCTGAGTCGGAATTGCTTTTTTACCCCCCATTTTGTTAATTATTGTTTGGACCCCAGACCTCACAACCATAAAGGGCAAAGGGTTTGATAATGGATTTAATTATTTTTAGCCAGATCCTAATTGGGATGTTGAGTTTCATGTTCCTTTTGATGGCATCGGAGGCCCTTCTTGCTTTGTCTCTTAGATTATTCATAGCCTTGAGGAAGTTACCTGTGGTGTTGATATTTAGGTTGAGGTGTAATTATTTTTGGGGCAACAGTGTCTACAGAGAATTTGTAGTCTTGTCTACTTTACCTTTTTAGGAACACTATTATTTTTGTCTTACTGAGATTCACAGTCAGGGCCCAGGTCTGACAGAATCTGTCCAGAAGATCTAGGTACTGCCTTAGACTCTTCTGGTTTGGGGACAGAAGCATCAGATCATTTGCAAACAAATGGGGCGGCAGGGTAGTCTAGTGGTTAGAGCGTTGGACTAGCAACCGGAAGGTTGCAAATTCAAATCCTGCATCCCTGTCTCACCCCAAGGCACTGAGGAATGAAATCTGTGTGTTTCTTGCCAATTTTAAATGCAAACTTGATGACGCCGGTCTGCCGCGAAGAGGTGTGTGGCCTCTACCTCCATGGGTTTAGGCTCTGCCTCAGGACAGTGGTGAGGTGGACACCAGCGATCCCGAAGAAGGTTATCTAAACGGATTGCCATCGAGATGAGAGCGTCTAAGGACATGTTGTCATCCCAACATGCCAACTCCGTCTGGACCTCCTCGCGTAGTCCAATGCAGAATAGACCCGTGAGAGCCGGCTCATTCCATCCACTGGAGGCTGCCACAGTCCGAAAGGTGAGGGCGTGCTCCTCAGAGGTCTGGGCACCCTTCTGGAGTTGGAATAGTTGCTTGCCTCCCTCTCTGCCCTCTGGAAGATGGTCAAAGACCGCCCTGAACAGAGCCATGAACCTCTCAGAGGAACCCAGCTCCTCCTCTCCTATGTCCCAGACGGCCGTAGCCCACTCCAAAGCCCATCCGGTAAACAGGGAAATTACCTTAGCAACGTTGGACCTCTCGCGAAAGGGAGCACTGGTGTAGGAAGCCACGGTATTTCAATGGATTTCCGTCATACTTCTCTGGAAGGGACAGTTGGGATCACTAACCTGGGCGGTTGGCTGGGTAGGCTGGGGGACTGGCTCACTGTACCTCCATCAGAGGTATTGAGAACCTCGCTGTTGGTGTCGAGGTCGGTGGAGAATGCTAGGACTTTGTTCATGGTCGTACCCAGTAGAGCCAGCTAATCGTGGTGTTGATGGAGTAGATCCTCAATCGTCTGGAAGATGGTGTAAATCCTCTGCTGCTTCCATAATTTCTGAGGCAGTATTATGTAACATATACACAGGGAGTACAAACAGGAAACAAGAGCAGAAGGTGAGTTTAATAATAATAAACATGAAGACAAAACACGAGAAGCGTACAGAACGCAACCAAAACCAAAACGTCCTGATGACTGAGGCTATTAAGGGCTATATGAAGGGAGAGTAATCAGGGTGGTGATGAAGTCCATGTGTGCTTAACGCTTAACGATAAGGAGCTTTTTTTTTTGTGGGCAATGGTGGTTGCCAGGACCGGGGATTAGTAGACCGGCAATGGAGAAGCAGGAGAGGAGCAGGAGCAGGAGCAGGAGCAGGAGCAGGAGCAGGAGCAGGAGCAGGAGCAGGAGCAGGCGTGACATCATATTATAAAGAAAAATATTATGATTGCTGATTGGTTCATTTGTACATGAATGATTATTGGGTTTTGTTTTCAGTTTTAACAAACCTTTTTAATTTGTGTACTTATGTATATAATTTAATAATTTATTGAAATATTGAATATCGGTTTTTTTTTGTGGTGTGGTTTTTATAAAGTATTGGGCTTCCAACCACACCGTTTATTTCATTTTAAATAGTTGTTTATCACTTATTTATTATTATTATTATTTCTTTGGTGCAA
>NC_092165.1:59498096-59505596 GCF_045791955.1 Oncorhynchus clarkii lewisi
CATGTCCGGCGCCACCAGAGTTTCAGCCCCTCAGTCCAGAGGCGTCAGAGCCCCTCAGTCCAGAGGTGACAGAGCCCCTCAGTCCAGAGGCGCCAGAGCCCCTCTGTCCAGCGCTGCCAGAGCCTTCCTCGTCTCCAGCGCTGCCGGAGTCTCCAGTCTGCCCAGCGCCACCTGAGCTGCCCGTCTACCCAGCACTGCCTGAGCTGCCCGTCTGTCCAGAGCTGCTAGAGTCTCCCGTCTGTCCAGAGCTGCTAGAGTCTCCCGTCTGTCCAGAGCTGCTAGAGTCTCCTGTCTGTCCAGAGCTGCTAGAGTCTCCCGTCTATCCAGAACTGAACTGTGTAGAGCTGCTAGAGTCTCCCGTCTGTCATGAGCCGCCAGAGCCGCCAGCTGCTGAGCCGCCAGAGCCGCCAGTCTGGAGCCGCCAGAGCCGCCAGTCTGTCATGAGCCGCCAGAGCCGCCAGTCATGAGCCGCCAGAGCCGCCAGTCAGCGTGGAGCCGCCAGAGCCAGAGCCTGTGCCAAAGCCGCCAGTCAGCCAGGATCTGCCAGAGCCGCCAGAGCCGCCAGTCAGCGTGGAGCCGCCAGAGCCGGCAGTCAGCGTGGAGCCGCCAGAGCCGCCAGTCAGCCAGGATCTGCCAGAGCCACCAGTCAGCCAGGATCTGCCAGAGCCGCCATTCAGCCAGGATCTGCTAGAGCCGCCAGTCAGCCAGGATCTGCCAGAGCCGCCATTCAGCCAGAAGCTGCCAGACCCGCCACCAGCCTGAGCTACTTCTCAGTCTTGAGCTACCTCTCAGTCCTAAGCTACCCCTCAGGCCTGAGCTACCCCTCAGTCCTAAGCTACCCCTCGGTCATGAGCTACCTCTCAGTCATGAGCTACCTCAGTCCCGAGATGCCCCTCAGTCCGGAGCTGCTCCTCAGTCCAGTGGGGCCCTTTGTTAGGGTTCCTAGGCCAAGGTCAGCGGCGAGGGTCGCCACTCAAAGGACGCTTAGGAGGTGGACTAAGACTATGGTGGAGTGGGGTCCACGTCCAGCGCCAGAGCCGCCACCGCAGACAGATGCCCACCCAGACCCTCCCCTATAGGTTCAGGTTTTGCGGCCGGAGTCCGCACCTTGGGGAGGGGGGTACTGTCACGTTCTGACCATAGTTCTGTTGTGTTTTCCTTGTTTTAGTGTTGTTCAGGACGTGAGCTGGGTGGGCATTCTATGTTGTGTGTCTAGTTTGTCCGTTTCTATGTATGGCCTGATATGGTTCTCAATCAGAGGCAGGTGTTAGTCATTGTCTCTGATTGGGAACCATATTTAGGTAGCTTGTTTTGTGTTGGGGTTTTGTGGGTGGTTGTTTCCTGTCTCAGTGTTCTCTGCACCAGATAGGGCTGTTTTCGGGTTTTGCCATGTTTATTGTTTTGTAGTGTGTTCATGTTGAGTTTCTCATATTAAAGAACCATGAACACTTACCACGGTGCACATTGGTCCTCCGATCCTTCTCGCCTATCCTCTTCAGAGGAAGAGGAGGAGGAAATCCCTTACACACACATTCAACAGATATGCAAAAACAAGCATGTTTGACCTGTATGGTCACACTATGTGTGCGTGTGTGTGTGTGTGTGTGTGTGTGCATGTGCACGCGTGTGTGTGTGCGTGTGTGTGTGCATGTGCACGCGTGTGTGTGTGTGTGTGTGTGTGTGTGTGTGTGTGTACGTGTGTACGTGTGTGTGTGTGTCTCCTTCAGGCCATTGGAGGTAACATCATGACTGCCAGCCCCATCTCCGACCTCAACCCTGTCTTTATGGCTGCTGGCTGCAAGCTCACGCTCATGTCCAAAGGTAAATCACTTCTCCTTTCTTTACAGCCTGGATTAAGTATATTGTTTATTTTGCATCGCAGCCATCTTGTTTTATGTCCATCGTTTGAACAGGTAGGTTGTTGCTCTTTGACACTTCTCACAGTAAAACTGGGGACAGACAGTGGAAATGTCATGTGACCATTCACATAAAACACAAGCCTCCTTAGTCCCTTACATATTTATTTAAATATTGTATGTCTGTCTGTCTCTCTCTCTGTCTCTGTCTCTGTCTCTGTCTCTCTCTCTCTCCATCCTCGTCTGTCTGTCTGTCTCTCTCTCTGTCTGTCTATTGCTGTCTGTCTGTCTCTGTCTGCCTGTCTGTCTGTCTGTCTGTCTGTCTGTCTGTCTCTCTCTAGGTGGTGAGCGTGTGGTTGTGATGGATGAGAAGTTCTTCCCTGGTTACAGAAAGACCATCCTGACACCTGAGGAGGTTCTTCTATGTGTCCTGATCCCGTACACCAAGAAGGTCAGACACACACACACACACACACACACACACACACACACACACACACACACACAGAGTAGAATAGCAATTATAGCATCTTGTAGAATCACATTCTGTGTCTTTCTTTGTGCGCGTGTGTGTGTGTTGTTTAGGGTCAGTACTTTGCTGCCTATAAGCAGTCTCCTCGTCGTGAGGATGACATCAGCATTGTGACGTCAGGGATGAGTGTGACATTCGCCGAGGGGTCAACCATCGTCAAGCACCTGGCCCTTAGTTACGGAGGGATGGCTGCTACTACTGTCATGGCTAAAAACACAGCCAGCAGACTTCTGGGAAAACAGTGGGGGGAAGAGCTTCTGCAGGATGCTTGTTCCTCATTGGCTGAGGAGATGACCCTTCACCCCTCTGCGCCGGGTGGCATGGTGACCTACCGACGAACTCTGACCCTCAGCCTGTTTTACAAGTTTTACCTGACTGTACAACAGAAACTGGCCAGTGAGGTGAGAAACACACATCATAATTATTTTCATACATATAATTTAATATTAATATATTAATATTGACACATAACTATTTCACGGTTTCAAGAACTGTGTACCTTCGCTCCCTCGTTCTCTCGCAATTAAATTGAATTTGAAGTGCTTTATTGGCATGGGAAACATGTTTACATTGCCAAAGCAAGTGAAATAGATAATAAACAGAAGTGAAATAAACAATAAAAAATGAACAGTAAACATTAGACTCAAAAAAAGTTTCTGAGGAATTGAGACATTTAGAAAACTTTCATATTATGTCTATATACAGTCTTGTAATGATGTACAAAAGGGAAAATAAATAAACATAAATATGGGTTGTGTTTGTTCTTCACTGGTTGCCCTTTTTTTGTGGCAACAGGTCACAAATCTTGCTGCTGTGATGGCACACTGTGGTATTTCACCCAGTAGATATGGGAGTTTATCAAAATTGCATTTGTTTTTGAATTCTTTGTGGGTCTGTGTAATCTGAGGGAAATATGTGTCTCTAATGTGGTCATACGTTTGGCAGGAGGTTAGGAAGTGCAGCTCCGTTTCCACCTCATTTTGTGGGCAGTGAGCACATAGCCTGTCTTCTCTTGAGAGCCATGTCTGCCTACGGCTGCCTTTCTCAATAGCAAGGCTATGCTCACTGAGTCTGTACATCGTCAAAGACTGCCATAAGTTTGAGTCAGTCACAGTGGTCAGGTATTCCGCCACTGTATACTCTCTGTTTAGGGCCAAACAGCATTCTAGTTTGCTCTGTTTTTTGGTTAATTATTTTCTAATGTGTCAACAATTATATTTTTATTTCTAGTGATTCGGTTGGGTCTAATTGTGTTGCTGTCCTGGGGCTCTGTAGGGTGTGTTTGTGTTTGTGAACAGAGCCCCAGAACCAGCCGGCTGATAGGACTCTCTGTAGGTGATGAGTTTGTTATGAACGGTTTTGGGAATTGCTTCCTTTATGGGGCTTATTTTAACGGCTGTTTTCTGGATTTTAGATTCATGCATTACTTGGTGTTTTACTTTGTGCACAGAGATTTTGTTGGCATAATTCTGAGTAAATGCAAAGTCTCAATTTGATGTTTGTCCCATTTTGATGTTTGTCCCATTTTGAGAATTATTGGTTGGTGACCTTTTTGGAACACCATTATTTTTTGTCTTACTGAGATTAATTGTCAGGTCCCAGGTCTGTCAGGTCCCAGGTCTGTCAGGTCCCAGGTCTGTCAGGTCCCAGGTCTGTCAGGTCCCAGGTCTGTCAGGTCCCAGGTCTGTCAGGTCCCAGGTCTGGCAGGTCCCAGGTCTGTCAGGTCCCAGGTCTGTCAGGTCCCAGGTCTGGCAGGTCCCAGGTCTGTCAGGTCCCAGGTCTGGCAGGGCCCAGGTCTGTCAGGTCCCAGGTCTGTCAGGGCCCAGGTCTGTCAGGTCCCAGGTCTGTCAGGTCCCAGGTTTGTCAGGTCCCAGGTCTGGCAGAATCTGTGCAGAAGATCTAGGTGGTGCTGTAGGCACTCCTTGGTTGGGAACAGATTTAGTTGATGCTGTAGGCCCTCCTTGGTTGGGAACAGATCTAGGTGATGCTGTAGGCCTTCCTTGGTTATGAACAGATCTAGGTGATGCTGTAGGCCCTCCTTGGTTGGGAACAGATCTAGGTGATGCTGTAGGCCCTCCTTGGTTGGGAACAGATCTAGGTGATGCTGAACAGAAGCACCAGATCCCCGCCCCTACAGTGGCAAGAAAAAGTATTTGAACCCTTTCTGCATAAATTGGTGTGCTTAAACTAATAACACACAAATGTATGTATTTTTCTTGACTATATTGAATACATCATTTAAACATTCACATTGTAGGTTGGAAAAAAGTATGTGAACCCCTAGGCTAATGACTTCTCCAAAAGCTAATTGAAGTCAGGAGTCAGGAGCTAACCTGGAGTACAATCATTGAGACGAGATTGGAGATGTTGGTTAGAGCTGCCTTGCCCTAAAAAAAACACTCACAAAATATGAGTTTCCTATTCACAAGAGGCATTGCCTGATGTGAAACGTGCCTCGAACAAAAGAGATCTCAGAAGACCCAAGGTTAAGAATTAATGACTTGCATAACGCTGGAAAGGGTTACAAAATTATTTCTAAAAGTCCTGATGTTCATCAGTCCACGGTAAGACAAATGGTCTATAAATGGAGAAAGTTTAGCACTGTTGCTACTCTCCCTAGGAGTGGCTGTCCTGCAAGATGGCTGCAAGAGCACAGCACAGAATGCTCAACAAGGTTAAGAAGAATCTTAGAATGTCAGTTTAAGACTTAAAGAAATCCCTGGAACATGCTAACGTCTCTGTTGGCGAGTCTACGATACATAAAACAGTAAACAAGAATTATGTTCATAGGAGGACACCACAGAAGATGCCACTGCTGTCCAAAAAACTTTGCTGCACTTCTGAAGTTCGCAAAGAGCACCTAAATGTTCAACAGCGCTACTGGCAAAATATTCTGTGGACAGATGAAACAAAGTTGTTTGGAAGGAACACACAACACTATGTGTGGAGAAAAAAAGGCACAGCACACCAACATCAAAACCTCATCCCAACTGTAAAGTATGGTGAAGGGAGCATCATGGTTTGGGACTGCTTTGCTGCCTCAGGGCCTGGACAGCTTGCTATCATCGATGGAAAAATTAATTCCCAAGTTTATCAAGACATTTTTCAGGAGAATGTAAGGCTATCTGCCGCGCCAATTGAAGCACAACAGAAGTTAGGTGATGCAACAGGACAACGATCCAAAACCCAGAGGTAAATCAACAACAGAATGGCTTCAACAGAAGAAAATACGTCTTCTGGAGTGGCCCAGTCAGTCCTGACCTCAACTGTTTGGTTGAGGTTATTGCTGCCAAAGGAGGGTCAACCTGTTATTTAACCAAGGGTTCACATACTTTTCCCACCCTGCACTGTGAATGTTTACAAGGTATGTTCAATGAAGACATGAAAACGTATAATTGTTTGTGTGTTATTAGTTTAAGCAGACTGTGTTTGTCTATTGTTGTGACCTAGATGAAGATCAGATATCATGTTATGACCAATTTATGTGAAGGGTTCACATACTTTTTCTTGCCACTGTATAGAGGGTGCATCTGGCTATATCTCTCTATATAAAATCAAATCAAATCAAATCAAATCAAATCAAATCAAATTTTATTTGTCACATACACATGGTTAGCAGATGTTAATGCGAGTGTAGCGAAATGCTTGTGCTTCTAGTTCCGACAATGCAGTAATAACAAGTAATCTAACTAACAATTCCAAAACTACTGTCTTGTACACCGTGTAAGGGGATAAAGAATATGTACATAAGGATATATGAATGAGTGATGGTACAGAGCAGCATAGGCAAGATACAGTAGATGGTATCGAGTACAGTATGTACAAATGAGATGAGTATGTAAACAAAGTGGCATAGTTTAAAGTGGCTAGTGATACATGTATTACATAAGGATACAGTCGATGATATAGAGTACAGTATATACGTATGCATATGAGATGAATAATGTAGGGTAAGTAACATTATATAAGGTAGCATTGTTTAAAGTGGCTAGTGATATATTTACATCATTTCCTATCAATTCCCATTATTAAAGTGGCTGGAGTTGAGTCAGTGTCAGTGTGTTGGCAGCAGCCACTCAGTGTTAGTGGTGGCTGTTTAACAGTCTGATGGTCTTGAGATAGAAGCTGTTTTTCAGTCTCTCGGCCCCAGCTTTGATGCACCTGTACTGACCTCGCCTTCTGGATGATAGCGGGGTGAACAGGCAGTGGCTCGGGTGGTTGTTGTCCTTGATGATCTTTATGGCCTTCCTGTGACATCGGGTGGTGTAGGTGTCCTGGAGGGCAGGTAGTTTGCCCCCGGTGATGCGTTGTGCAGACCTCACTACCCTCTGGAGAGCCTTACGGTTGAGGGCGGTGCAGTTGCCATACCAGGCGGTGATACAGCCCGCCAGGATGCTCTCGATTGTGCATCTGTAGAAGTTTGTGAGTGCTTTTGGTGACAAGCCGAATTTCTTCAGCCTCCTGAGGTTGAAGAGGCGCTGCTGCGCCTTCTTCACGATGCTGTCTGTGTGAGTGGACCAATTCAGTTTGTCTGTGAT
The DNA here is from genome assembly GCF_045791955.1 of Oncorhynchus clarkii lewisi. Lineage (NCBI taxonomy): Eukaryota > Metazoa > Chordata > Actinopteri > Salmoniformes > Salmonidae > Oncorhynchus > Oncorhynchus clarkii. The sequence continues at coordinate 59,505,023 of NC_092165.1, forward strand.
GTGTATGCCGAGGAACTTAAAACTTGCTACCCTCTCCACTACTGTTCCATCGATGTGGATAGGGGGGTGTTCCCTCTGCTGTTTCCTGAAGTCCACAATCATCTCCTTAGAGATATAGAGATATAGAGGGTGTCAGAGCTGACTATCTCTCTCTCTGCAGGGTGCATATATAGAGGGTGTCAGAGCTGACTATCTCTCTCTCTGCAGGGTGCATATATAGAGGGTGTCAGAGCTGACTATCTCTCTCTCTGCAGGGTGCATATATGGAGGGTGTCAGAGCTGACTATCTCTCTCTCTGCAGGGTGCATATATAGAGGGTGTCAGAGCTGACTTTCTCTCTCTCTCTCTGCAGGGTGCATATATAGAGGGTGTCAGAGCTGACTATCTCTCTCTCTGCAGGGTGCATATATAGAGGGTGTCAGAGCTGACTATCTCTCTCTCTCTGCAGGGTGCATATATAGAGGGTGTAAGAGCTGACTATCTCTCTATCTCTCTGCAGGGTGCATATATAGAGGGTGTCAGAGCTGACTATCTCTCTCTCTGCAGGGTGCATATATAGAGGGTGTCAGAGCTG
>NC_092165.1:59510596-59515596 GCF_045791955.1 Oncorhynchus clarkii lewisi
CCTTCTCTCTGGCAGGAAACTACCTTCCTTTCTGGCAGGAAACTACCTTCCTTTCTGGCAGGAAACTACCTTCCTTTCTGGCAGGAAACTACCTTCCCTTCTGGCAAGAACTACCTTCCCTCTGGCAGGAAACTACCTTCCTTTCTGGCAGGAAACTACCTTCCCTTCTGGCAAGAACTACCTTCTCTCTGGCAGGAAACTACCTTCCCTCTGGCTGGAAACTACCTTCCCTTCTGGCAGGAAACTACCCTGTGATGTCACAGAGAAGCCTTTTTCAGGACCTCTTCTGATCTTTTTAACCTCAGATCATAAAAACATAGACACCTGGTATTGTTCTGGAGATGATGAATATGAGGGTGAAAAGTGGCCTAAAAGTTCCCTTTAATATGTGTTTGTTGTAAAAGTGTAAATAAAAATATCATTTTAGCAGACACTTATATACAAATCATATATATACGGTAGGAGTCAAAATTTTGGACACACCTACTCGTTCAAGGGTATTTCTTTATTTGTACTATTTTCTACATTGTAGAATAATAGTGAAAACATCAAAACTATGAAACAACACATATGGAATCATGTAGTAACCCCAAAAAGTGTTTAAAAAAAAATCAAAAAATATTTTACATTTGAAATTCTTCAAAGTAGCCACCCTTTGCCTTGATGACAGCGTTGCACACTGATGACATTCTCTCAACCAGCTTCTTGAGGTAGTCACCTGGTATGCATTGTCTGGGTGTGTCTGGGTGTGTGTATTCTCTAGGTGACTTGTGTGGGCCACATCATAGGAGCTGTAGTAGCAGACACTCAGGCTCACGCTCAGAGAGCAGCCAAGGCCGTGAGGATCACCTACCAGGAACTACAGCCTGTAATCATCACCATACAGGACGCCATTACCCACCAGTCCTTCTTCCAGCCGGTTAGAACCATCCAGAGGGGAGACCTGGACCAAGGGTTCACACAGGCTGACCACATCCTGGAGGGTGAGTGTGTGTGTGAGGGTGAGTCTGTGAGGGTGTGTGAGTGAGTGAGTGAGTGAGTGAGTGAGTGAGTGAGTGAGTGAGTGAGTGAGTGAGTGAGTGTGTGAGTGAGTGTGTGTGAGTGTGAGTGTGTGAGAGTGAGGGTGAGGGTGAGTGAGTGAGTGAGGGTGAGTGAGTGAGTGAGTGAGTGAGTGAGTGAGTGAGTGAGTGAGTGAGTGAGTGAGTGAGTGCGTGAGTGAGTGAGTGAGTGAGTGAGTGAGTGATCATGTGTCTGTATTACCAGGTGAGATGCATATGGGAGGCCAGGAACACTTCTACCTGGAGACCAACGTTACTGTAGCTGTACCTAAAGGAGAGGATGGAGAGATGGAGCTGTTTGTCTCTACTCAGTCTGCTACCAAGACCCAGGTACACACACACACACACACACACACACACACACACACACACACACACACACACACACACACACACACACACACACACACACACACACTCACACACAGACTTGTGCAGCTAACCTAGTGGGGACATACAATTCAGTCCCATTCAAAATCCTATTTTCCTTAACCCATCACCCTAACCTTAACCCAAAAACCTAACCTTAACCCTAACCCTAGCTCCTAAATCTAACCCTAACCCTAACCCTAACCCTAACCCAAAAACCTAACCTTAACCCTAACCCTAGCTCCTAAATCTAACCCTAGCTCCTAACCCTAACCCTAACCGTAACCCTAGTTCCTAACCTTAACCCTAACCCTAACCCTAGCTCCTAACCCTAACCCTAACCCTAACCCTAGTTCCTAACCCTAACCCTAAATCTAACCCTAGATCCTAACCCTAACTCCTAACCCTAACCCTAAAACTAACCCTAGCTCCTAACCCAAAAACGAATTCTAACATTAACCCTAAAACCCAATGGAAATGACATTTGAACTTGTGGGGAGCAGCAAAATGTCCCCAGTTGGTCAACAACAAAAACTGTTTTACAATTCTTGTGGGGGCTACTGGTCCCCACAAGTATGGTTAAACACATCCACACACACACATTCAAACACTCACTCACTCTCTCTCTCTCTCGCTCTAGTCTCTGGTTGCTAAGGCGTTGGGTGTCCCGGCCAGTAGAGTGGTGATCAGAGTGAAGAGGATGGGAGGAGGATTCGGAGGGAAGGAGAGCAGGTCAACCACCCTGTCTACCGTGGTTGCTGTGGCTGCTCAGAAGTAAGATGACGCACAAATGTAGATCACTCCAGATTCAAAAAGCAAAATTGTTGGTTTTTGTAGGTTCGCAAGACGTCGGGAGACACTGTCCAGAGCAAAACAAAACTGTCCAGACCAACAACAGAAAAATCAGTGCCAGGAGCTTGGATTGAACCCGGGTCTATAAAATGAGAGTCAGCTACAAAACTAAACCGTGGAGTTTTTTTTCTTCTGATTTTAACCAATCAGAATGAATGCCTGAATTGAATTAGCACTATTCTAAACCCAAACCCCAAACATTTGGAATTAATGTCTGGTTGTTAACCAATTGGAATTAATGCCTTTCTGTTTTACTAAACCAAGTCGGAATTAATGCCTTTCTGTTTTACTAAAACCAAGTCGGAATTAATGCCTTTCTGTTTTACCAAACCAAGTCGGAATTAATGCCTTACTGTTTTACTTAACCAAGTCGGAATGAATGCCTAAACAAGTTCAGTCAAAACCGGTCACTAGGGGCAACAGCGAGCGCTAGTACAATGAAGTAGGCTTGAGATTTGCTAGGATGGTGAATGGGCGTAAGGGTAGCATGTTAAATCCCACTGATTGTCACTGCTATAGATTGTTAAATCCGACTGATTGGCACTGCTATAGAATGTTAAATTCCACTGATGGGCACTGTTATAGAATGTTAAATCCCACTGATGGGCACTGTTATAGAATGTTAAATCCCATTGATGGTCACTACTGTAGAATGTTAAATCCCACTGATGGGCACTGCTATAGAATGTTAAATCCCACTGATGGGCACTGCTATAGAATGTTAAATCCCACTGATGGTCACTACTGTAGAATGTTAAATCCCACTAATGGGCACTGCTATAGAATGTTAAATCCCACTGATGGGCACTGCTATAGAATGTTAAATCCCACTGATGGGCACTGCTATAGAATGTTAAATCCCACTGATGGTCACTGCTATAGATTGTTAAATCCCACTGATGGGCACTGCTATAGAATGTTAAATCCCACTGATGGGCACTGCTATAGAATGTTAAATCCCACTGATGGGCACTGCTATAGAATGTTAAATCCCACTGATGGGCACTGCTGTAGAATGTTAAATCCCACTGATGGTCACTGCTATAGATTGTTAAATCCGACTGATTGGCACTGCTATAGAATGTTAAATCCCACTGATGGGCACTGCTATAGAATGTTAAATCCCACTGATGGTCACTGCTATAGATTGTTAAATCCCACTGATGGGCACTGCTATAGAATGTTAAATCCCACTGATGGGCACTGCTATAGAATGTTAAATCCCACTGATGGGCACTGCTATAGAATGTTAAATCCCACTGATGGGCACTGCTATAGAATGTTAAATCCCACTGATGGGCACTGCTATAGAATGTTAAATCCCACTGATGCATGGTTAAATCCCACTGATGGTCACTGCTATAGAATGTTAAATCCCACTGATGGGCACTGCTATAGAATGTTAAATCCCACTGATGGGCACTGCTATAGAATGTTAAATCCCACTGATGGTCACTGCTATAGAATGTTAAATCCCACTGATGGGCACTGCTATAGAATGTTAAATCCCACTGATGGGCACTGCTATAGAATGTTAAATCCCACTGATGGGCACTGCTATAGAATGTTAAATCCCATTGATGGTCACTACTGTAGAATGTTAAATCCCACTAATGGGCACTGCTATAGAATGTTAAATCCCACTGATGGGCACTGCTATGTTAAATCCCACTGATGGTCACTGTTATAGAATGTTAAATCCCACTGATGGGCACTGCTATAGAATGTTAAATCCCACTGATGGGCACTGCTATAGAATGTTAAATCCCACTGATGGGCACTGCTATATAATGTTAAATCCCACTGATGGGCACTGCTATAGAATGTTAAATCCCACTGATGGGCACTGCTATAGAATGTTAAATCCCACTGATGGGCACTGCTATAGAATGTTAAATCCCACTGATGGTCACTGCTATAGAATGTTAAATCCCACTGATGGTCACTGCTGTAGAATGTTAAATCCCATTGATGGTCACTACTGTAGAATGTTAAATCCCACTGATGGGCACTGCTATAGAATGTTAAATCCCACTGATGGGCACTGCTATAGAATGTTAAATCCCACTGATGGTCACTGCTATAGAATGTTAAATCCCACTGATGGGCACTGCCGTGTCAACAAACTTTTCAAAATTGGATGTTTGGAGAATTGTGGGAAAAATTCTAATTTCGCAGTGAGACTGGTAGGTTGTTGTGAAATGCACACACTCGGGCGCACACAACCAAAAAAAGGATGCAAACATACAGTACACACACACACACACACACACACACACACACACACACACACACACACACACACACACACACACACACACACACACACACACACACACACAGACACACACATACACACACACACACTTCGCTACTGAAACTCTCTTTGTGTGTGTGTGTTGTGTCAGGTTGAAGAGGCCAGTAAGATGTATGTTGGATAGAGACGAAGACATGCTGGTGACGGGAGGACGACACCCCTTCTATGGACGTTACAAGGTAGGACATGCCTGTACACACACAGACGCACACGCACACGCACACACACACATTCAAACACACATGCATACACAAACCACAGAAAACGCAATCTACCACAGGGATAGTCTACCACGGGGATAGTCTACCACGGGGATAGTCTACCATGGGGATAGGCCACCACAGGGATAGTCTACAACGGGGATAGGCTACCACAGGGATAGTCTACCACGGGGAAAGTCTACC
>NC_092165.1:59520596-59548096 GCF_045791955.1 Oncorhynchus clarkii lewisi
GACACACCAAGATGGTGCAGGTAGGAGACTGACACACCAAGATGGTGCAGGTAGGAGACTGACACACCAAGATGGTGCAGGTAGGAGACTGACACACCAAGATGGTGCAGGTAGGACACTAACACCAAGATGGTGCAGGTAGGACACTGACACCAAGATGGTGCAGGTAGGACACTGACACCAAGATGGTGCAGGTAGGACACTGACACCAAGATGGTACAGGTAGGATATTGACACCAAGATGGTGCAGGTAGGAGTATAACACACCAAGATGGTGCAGGTAGGACACTAACACACCAAGATGGTGCAGACAGGACACTAACACACCAAGATGGTGCAGGTAGGACACTAACACACCAAGATGGTGCAGGCAGGACACTAACACACCAAGATGGCGCAGGCAGGACACTAACACACCAAGATGGTGCAGACAGGACACTAACACACCAAGATGGTGCAGGCAGGACACTAACACACCAAGATGGTGCAGACAGGACACTAACACACCAAGATGGTGCAGGTAGGACACTAACACACCAAGATGGTGCAGGCAGGACACTAACACACCAAGATGGCGCAGGCAGGACACTAACACACCAAGATGGTGCAAGCAGGACACTAACACACCAAGATGGTGCAGGTAGGAGACTAACACACCAAGATGGTGCAGGCAGGACACTAACACACCAAGATGGTGCAGGCAGGACACTAACACACCAAGATGGTGCAGGCAGGACACTAACACACCAAGATGGTGCAGGCAGGACACTAACACACCAAGATGGTGCAGGCAGGACACTAACACACCAAGATGGTGCAGGCAGGACACGAACACACCAAGATGGTACAGGCAGGACACTAACACACCAAGATGGTGCAGGTAGGAGACTAACACACCAAGATGGTGCAGGCAGGACACTAACACACCAAGATGGTGCAGGCAGGACACTAACACACCAAGATGGTGCAGGCAGGACACTAACACACCAAGATGGTGCAGGTAGGAGACTAACACACCAAGATGGTGCAGGCAGGACACTAACACACCAAGATGGTGCAGGCAGGACACTAACACACCAAGATGGTGCAGGCAGGACACTAACACACCAAGATGGTGCAGGCAGGACACTAACACACCAAGATGGTACAGGTAGGAGACTAACACACCAAGATGGTGCAGGCAGGACACTAACACACCAAGTGTAGTTCTCATTTCTGTATAAGGCTTAAAATACAGGATCAAATGTTGCTAATGTATGTCACATGATTTAAAACACAGAACCCTAAAATGACAGGTAGACAGGTTTCCGTTGACCCAGGGTTTTAATCAACAAACGCAATATCACCCACCATTGTTTTGACATTTGTAACGGAAAAGGCAGATATGGGAGACATTTTCTCAACTTTGTCAAGATTTTATCCGTTCGACAAGAGTACACTTTTTTTCTTATGTCGAACTTTCCCTTATTGCGACACATGACGATGGAAACAATGTTTTTCGAATAAACGATGATTGACTAATAATTTTGGGGATATCTGGGGTAAGTCAAGTCATGGCCCCAGTTGCATATGCAACTCAAAAATGTTTGCTAGGAAACCCATAACCTAATAGCCTATGTACATTATGGTGACAATGACTTGTGATGAAAATAAGCAGATGGGAAGTTAACACGGGCTTTTTAAACCCTCCTGTTGTGTTCGTTTCATGTTAATTCATTCTGTGTTCCCGGTCCACAATGACCACCCCGTTATAGCTAATTATAAATCCATATTATCACCTAATGTTGTGTTAGATCATTTTATCAACTTATGTTCTTGTGATAATTACATGTTTTGAACTTCTATTTGCTATTTATGGCCTGTAGGCCTCATTGACCTGAGCTCATACAACTCGTTTTTGAGTTTAAAAAAAGCATAATGTTTGGATTATTTTGACTATAACAAATACTCAGATGAAACATATTGTTTAACAAGGACTCTCTCCTATTCACCAGTGTCATGATTCAAGATATGATCAAAAGCCTCACATACAGTGTATCGTTTGGTCATTGTGCTGCCACAGAATTGTGAGCAAGGCCTCAAAAAAGATTTATATACCAGAGCTGCGAGAAAAGTTCTATATATTATTGAAACAATGTTGCGATTGTTTGTGAGAATGCCAACAGGTGTGGTTCCTGTGGGGGAAAGATTCTACTGGGGAAAGATTCCCCTGGGGGTTGCCATGGAAGCTAAGAAGGGATGTGGGTGTGTGTGTGTGTGTGTGTGTGTGTGTGTGTGTGTGTGTGTGTGTGTGTAACCAGTGCTGTGCTGCACCACTGTAGCTCTGCGTTGTGTGTGGTTGATTGAGACTATAGACGTGGGACTTTGGAGATCAGGTAGTTTTAATTAAGCAGAGTTCACTCTCTGCATCCTGCATCTGCATCGAAAAGGAAATAAAACATTTGTAGAGCCACATTATGTTCTGCGAATCGTCGCCTCTTTCTACAACAGATGCACAATAGGAGAGACTGGGATCATTCGAGGAGCTAGCCATCGTTCACACATACAGTAGCCTGCTAATACCTTAGCTAGCTATTAACCACATGTTGAATTCAGAATGTTGATATCATCCTAAAAAGTAGCTACAGGTGCATCTTAACAATACCCTCCACTTATGAGTAACCTCTAAATATACAACATTATTCATGAACAAAACACTGTGTGTATGACTTTGTAATTAAAAGAATCAAACTTTTCTGAAGACAGAAAAAGCGTGCCTACCTCTCTCAGTGCATCAAAATGATTGGAGCAGGAGCACGCAGGGCAACTCGTAAATACACACTCCTCTACTCCCAGGATGCACGCCGGGCAACACATTAGTACACACTCCCCTACTCCCAGGATGCACACAGGGCATAACGTAAGTACACACTCCTCTACTCCCAGGATGCACGCCGGGCAACACATTAGTACACACTCCCCTACTCCCAGGATGCACACAGGGCATAACGTAAGTACACATTCCTCTACTCCCAGGAGGCAGGCAAGCATCATAACAAATCAAATCAACACAACATATTAATATATGAACCTAGTGAAATTCACATAGTACTTTAACAACTGGTACATGTGCTCAAACACACATGCAAATGGGGGTCTGGGAGAGGAAGTGTGTCCATCTGATGAATGGGCATGTGCCGGTACTCAATTTTAAACACTAATTTGTAGTCTCACCCATTCATTTCTAATGACCGGTCATTTTTGACCGGGAACGCCACAGGTGTACAAAAGTTAAATAAAACACCCAAAGTGTAATGAAATTCATCAAAGTGTATTTTGTGTGTTCAGATGCCCTTCGTGGACAAAGTCATGTGACCTCATGTGACCATTTTCTCAGAGAGAAAACGTGTAAATCGGTCCAATTCCACCAGTACACAGCAGGAGGGTTAAGAAGCATAAATATATGTTATTTCTACAGGCCTCACAGATTGATCAAATGAATTAGATCCAATGATTTACGGCCTGTAGGGCAGGAGAGGGGGGAGGCTTGCTGATATTTTAATTATAATATGCCCACTGCTTGCAAAATAAATATACAAATAATGTTTCTTTGCAGGATAATGATTGTCCTGACTTTCAAGAATTAATTTTCTGGTCGGCTGGATGCATGTTTCACCATCCAATTATTTCAGAACTATAGGACTGTACATTTCATCATGGCACGGACCGTGGCGCTATGTTGGCAGAGGAGAATTATTAGAATATTAGTCAGTTATTGCATTTAATCCACGCTGGCTTTCCGTGGGACATGAACCAGATAAGTGGGGGACACAGGCTGTCACTCGTGTATTAATGCACAATTTGCCTAAATAAGTCATGGAAACATTTCAACCACTGTAGGTTTTTTTTTTTTGGGGGGGGGGGACGTTTTTCGTTGTTGGTGTTACGTCATTACGTTAAGCTGGCAATTGTCGCATCCTATTTTCTACGTGAACTTTATAAATGTCGACAAAGAATCACTAGAGAAGTTAATGGAAACAGAGCTCTCTCTCCATAGAGCCGGTATTTAAACTGCTACACTAGTTATTCACTGGATAATTAAATACATCCACATCTGTGTGTGTGTGTGTGTGTGTGTGTGTGTGTGTGTGTGTGTGTGTGTGTGTGTGTGTGTGTGTGTGTGTGTGTGTGTGTGTGTGTGTGTGTGTGTGTGTGTGTGTGTGTGTGTGTGTGTGTGTGTGTGTGTGTGTCAGGTGGCCAGTAGGACCCTGGGTATCCCCAGCAGTAAGATCCACATTACAGAGACCAGCACCAACACTGTTCCCAACACCAGCCCTACTGCTGCCTCTGCTTCCTCCGACCTCAACGGAGCCGCTGTGCATGTAAGACAGACTCACACACACTCACCTGCTGCTTTCAATATCCTTTACTGCAGCCAATCTTCTAACCTCTCTCTCTCTCTCTCTCTCCCTCTCCCTCTCTCTCTAGAATGCGTGTGAGATCCTACTCCACCGTCTAGAACCCTACAAGACCAAGAATCCTAAAGGATGCTGGGAGGACTGGGTCAGTACCTGTCAATCATATACAGTCTTATTTCTAATTGGATGGTATCATTGCTCGTCTTTAAAGGCCCAATGCAGTCAAAATCCAGTTATTTCCTGTGTTTTGTATCATATTGTACAACAGCTGATGAAACTAGCCTTGTAAAGTGTGAAAAAGGTGCTATATCCTGATAGTTGTTGATTGAAAATACAATTTAATCAGCAGGTTTTTTCATGGGTGAAGTTTTGGCTCGCCTAGTGGCATTACCAGGCGGTTTCATTGAAAATAAGAATTTATTCTTTAACTGACTTGCCTAGGTAAACCGGGAGGTCCGTGGGGCGACGCACAATTGGCCTAGCGTCGTCCGGGTTAGGGAGGGTGTTAAGAAGCAGTGCGGCTGGTTGGGTTGTGTATCGGAGGACGCATGACTTTCAACCTTCGTCTCTCCCGAGTTGTAGCGATGAGACAAGATAGTAGCTACTACAACAATTGGATACCACGAAATTGGGGAGAAAAAGGGGTAATTTAAAAAAAAAAAACTATTATAGTAAGGTATGTAATTGTTACCCAGAAATGATTTGATATAGAGATAAAAATGTTTGAATTGGGCCTTTAACCCAGAGTGCCCTTCCTTTTAAACATCATGTGTTGTAATCAATTACTCATTATCTGTTTTCAGGTGAACGCTGCCTACTTTGACCGGGTCAATCTGTCTGCTAATGGATTCTACAAGTACGTTACCTGGTACACAGTCACAAGAAAATAACACGCAGTGTATTATTACCAAACCCGTTTTAACAATACATGAATCATTTCGGTTTTTTTTTCAAATAGTTTGCCTGTGAGGCAACACAATAAACTACCATAGCTGGTTGCTAGCTTGCTACAATGCTGCTAAATGCTAGCTAATCTGAAATTGCTAGCTAGGCTAAATGCTAGCTGTTCTAGAATGTTGCTAAATGCTAGGTAGGCTACAAATGCTTGCTAGACTACAAATGTTCGATTGATAGGCTAAATGCTAGCTAGGCTACAATGTTGCTAAATGGCACAACTGGAAACGAAAATCACCAGAAAGATTTCTTGGTGTAATTAACTGTTTATTTATGTCTTCCTCAGGACTCCAGACCTTGGTTATGACTTTGAGACCAACACAGGTCGTCCTTTCAACTACTTCAGTTATGGAGTGGCCTGCTCTGAAGTGGAGATAGACTGTCTGACCGGCAGCCACAAGGTGAGTGATGCGCTAGTGTGTGTTTCCCACTTCTCTTGCGTACTTGAGAGATTTTAGGACTGCATCGATTGATAAGACACAAACCAATATCCTCCATCTCTCCATTAGAACATTCATACTTCCATCGTCATAGATGTGGGGAATAGTCTGAACCCAGCTCTAGACATAGGACAGGTAGAGGGGGGCTTTATGCAGGGTGTGGGTCTGTACACCCTGGAGGAGCTGAAGTATTCTCCCGAGGGATACCTGTTCACGCGAGGACCAGGCATGTACAAGATCCCCGCCTTTGGAGACATCCCCACTGACCTCACAGTGTCTCTGCTCCGAGACGCCCCCAACGACAAGGCCATCTTCTCCTCCAAGGTAGGGACTCTTATTGTGAAGGAAGCCCTCTTTCTATTCTTGTGGAACCCCCGTTTAATTAACCATACTTAACACTTCTCTATCTATCTATCTATCTATCTATCTATCTATCTATCTATCTATCTATCTATCTATCTAGGCGATAGGTGAGCCTCCTCTCTTCCTTGCGGCCTCTGTGTTTTTTGCCATCAAAGATGCCATCATCGCTGCCAGGAAGGAGTCAGGCCTTAGTGGGCCCTTCAGATTGGACAGCCCGGCCACACCTGAGAGGATACGCAACGCCTGCGAGGATCGCTTCACCAAACTGGTATGTTCATCACATCTCTAACAGTCCTTGAATAAAACTATGGAGACACACACTGATCTGTTGTTGTTGTTGTTGTTGTTTTGGTTCCAGTGCCCCCCTGCAGAGCCAGGCACCTTCACTCCATGGGCTGTCGTAGTGTAAGACGAACGGAACTAGAGAGAGAAGAAATGCAGAGGAGAGAGAGAAGAGGGGCGAGACGGAGGGGGGAAAGAATAGGATAGCAAGCAGAGAGAGAAGGTTAATCTGTTCCAAAATTATGCCATTCAATTCCTTTGTCTCTGTCTGAGGAAATGGCTGTTCTAATCAGTTTGTCATGGAGACAGAACCCTAATCAGTTTGGAATGGAGACAGAACCCTAATCAGTTTGGAACTCTTACCCTAACGCACACGTGGGTGGATCTCGGTAGTGTAAAGGGGCATCATCTCCTTGTCTCCTGTCTCTCATCCTTACTGAGCTGAGAATTCAGAACAATATAGTGGATGTTGGGGGTCTGCTTTCACCTGTCCACTAGTTTTAGATCAGTGAAGAGGAAGAGCCTATTAAAGATGAAGCAAAGATCTGAAGCCTACCTGGCTATCAGCACTTTGACCTAGGAAGCAGTCCTAGTCCGGTTCCCCACATAGCCACCATGGTGCGTTCCGAAATAGGTCAGGAGGCCACAGATTCTGATTGGAGGAAAGTGTCGCCGAGGCCTCGGGAACTGACCAGACCAATCACACACCACTGTAACTGTTGATGATCTTTTTCAAGGGATGTCAATCATTTTCAGACCTCACTGCATATCATATACAAATGACCTATGATCAATTCAATATCTGTCATGATGCCTGTTGTATCCCTTTATCAAATAAGTCAACATCTTGTAGTTGTGTGTAAAAGAGCTGATATTTGTGTGTTAAATTTAATATCATTTCCTAAATGTATGATATTTTATACATGTTAATTTAATTTGCCTTTTGCTAGCAGAAATGGTGATTTTATTTAGTGGTTATATTTTGATTAATAGAGTTTTATAGGAATCATTTGTTTAATTTATTTTATGTGTAATCTCAGGTTTTAGTAAAACAGCACCATCTGGTGGCCGGTAGTGTGTCTGCTGCGCTACTGTTTTCAATTCAACTTAGTTAAATACTACTTGACTGACACAGAATAACTCAATTACTTCAACTACTTGATAAGACTGAGACAAAAAAAAATGTAATTGAAGAATTAGCTTTATTTGACATTTCGATAATGTATAGAGTTTGTCTGTTTGAATAAACATAGATTTCCAATCCTCTGGCTCTGTCCTCTGACTGTGTGTTATGCTGTCTATAAGTGCTTGCTATGCGGTGTGTATACACCCATTCATATTAGTGGATTCGGCTATTTCAGTTACACCCGTTGCTGACAGATGTATATAATCAAGCACACAGCTATGCAATCTCCATAGACAAACAATGGCAGTAGAATGGCCCGTACTGAAGAGCTCAGTGACTTTCAACGTGACACCATCATAGGATGTCACCTTTCCAACAAGTCAGTTTGTCAAATTTCTGCCCTACTAGAGCTTCCCCCCGGTCAACAGAAAGTGCTGTTATTGTGAAGTGGAAAGATCTGGGAGCAACAACGGCTCAGTCGCAACGTGGTAGGCAACGCAAGCTCACAGAACGTAAAATGTACTCAGCCTAACCCCTTGACTAGCTCTACGTTAAAGCTGATAAGAGAGAGACCAGAGAGCCATGAAGAAGAGACAAGATTGAGCCATTGTAAATAAAATAGTCATGGAACCTGTGTAGCTGACTGTTCGGATAGAAACTCCTCCCATTGTCACTCTTCTGTCTTCTAACCTGTGGTCTCTACAGAGTGAAAACACTTCCTCCCACTTCCTCCCATTGTCACTCTTCTGTCTTCTAACCTGTAGTCTCTACAGAGTGAAAACACTTCCTCCCATTGTCACTCAGCTGTCTTCTAACCTGTAGTCTCTACAGAGTGAAAACACTTCCTCCCATTGTCACTCAGCTGTCTTCTAACCTGTAGTCTCTACAGAGTGAAAACACTTCCTCCCATTGTCACTCTTCTGTCTTCTAACCTGTAGTCTCTACAGAGTGAAAACACTTCCTCTAATTGTCACTCAGCTGTCTTCTAACCTGTATTCTCTACAGAGTGAAACCACTTCCTCCAATTGTCACTCAGCTGTCTTCTAACATGTGGTCTCTACAGAGTGAAAACACTTCCTCCCATTGTCACTCAGCTGTCTTCTAACCTGTAGTCTCTACAGAGTGAAAACACTTCCTCCCATTGTCACTCAGCTGTCTTCTAACCTGTAGTCTCTACAGAGTGAAAACACTTCCTCCCATTGTCACTCAGCTGTCTTCTAACCTGTAGTCTCTACAGAGTGAAAACACTTCCTCCCATTGTCACTCAGCTGTCTTCTAACATGTAGTCTCTACAGAGTGAAAACACTTCCTCCCATTGTCACTCAGCTGTCTTCTAACCTGTAGTCTCTACAGAGTGAAAACACTTCCTCCCATTGTCACTCAGCTGTCTCTAATCTGTAGTCTCTACAGAGTGAAAACACTTCCTCCCATTGTCACTCAGCTGTCTTCTAACCTGTAGTCTCTACAGAGTGAAAACACTTCCTCCCATTGTCACTCAGCTGTCTTCTAATCTGTAGTCTCTACAGAGTGAAGACACTTCCTCCCATTGTCACTCAGCTGTCTTCTAACCTGTAGTCTCTACAGAGTGAAAACACTTCCTCCCATTGTCACTCAGCTGTCTCTAATCTGTAGTCTCTACAGAGTGAAAACACTTCCTCCCATTGTCACTCAGCTGTCTTCTAACCTGTAGTCTCTACAGAGTGAAAACACTTCCTCCCATTGTCACTCAGCTGTCTTCTAACCTGTAGTCTCTACAGAGTGAAAACACTTCCTCCCATTGTCACTCAGCTGTCTTCTAACCTGTAGTCTCTACAGAGTGAAAACACTTCCTCCCATTGTCACTCAGCTGTCTTCTAACCTGTAGTCTCTACAGGGTGAAAACACTTCCTCCCATTGTCACTCAGCTGTCTTCTAACCTGTAGTCTCTACAGAGTGAAAACACTTCCTCCCATTGTCACTCAGCTGTCTTCTAAACTGTAGTCTCTACAGAGTGAAAACACTTCCTCCCATTGTCACTCAGCTGTCTTCTAACCTGTAGTCTCTACAGGGTGAAAACACTTCCTCCCATTGTCACTCAGCTGTCTTCTAACCTGTAGTCTCTACAGAGTGAAGACACTTCTTCATGTTGGTTTCTTTATATTCAGTTGTCACTCACTCTATATTCTCTGATCTGCCTATTCCTTGTGCTCACCTGCTAAGCAGTGAAATCGACCCTGTTATTGACGCGCACACACACACACACACACACACACACACACACACACACACACACACACACACACACACACACACACACACACACACACACACACACACACACACACACGCACACACACACACACACACACACACACAGTTTGCATGTGTATTTACTGTGTGTTTGTACCAGTGTGTGTGGACCTGTGTTCATTCAAAAAGCTGCTGGTGATAAATAGAATCATATCCTTTCAACAGTGAATCATACCCACAGTACAGTATGGACACAGCACACTCATTAAAAAACAATCCCTCTAATAACAAGTCATTGAACACAATCTGAAAGATAGACATTTTAAATGTCTGTTACAATTACAACACAAGCGCCCTACACATTACTTAATCTAGAATACTTTTCCCCCATTTTAATCAAGGTGTACAGTGGGGCAAAAAAGTATTTAGTCAGCCACCAATTGTGCAAGTTCTCCCACTTAAAAAGATGAGAGAGGCCTGTAATTTTATTCATAGGTACACTTCAACTATGACAGACAAAATTAGAAAAAAAATCCAGAAAATCACATTGTAGGATTTTTTATGAATTTATTTGCAAATTATGGTGGAAAATAAGTATTTGGTCTAAAGTGTTTCCCAGCTCAAGTCCCCCAGTCCTCCAGTCCTCCAGTCCTCCAGTCCCCCAGTCCTCCAGTTCTCCAGTCCCCCAGTCCTCCAGTCCTCCAGTCCTCCAGTCCTCCAGTCCCCCAGTCCTCCAGTCCCCCAGTCCTCCAGCCCCCCAGTCCCCCAGTCCTCCAGTCCCCCAGTCCTCCAGTCCTCCAGTCCCCCAGTCCTCCAGTCCTCCAGTCCTCCAGTCCCCCAGTCCTCCAGTCCTCCAGTCCCCCAGTCCTCCAGTCCCCCAGTCCTCCAGTCCTCCAGCCCTCCAGTCCTCCAGTCCTCCAGTCCCCCAGTCCCCCAGTCCTCAAGTCCTCCAGTCCTCCAGTCCCCCAGTCCTCCAGTCCTCCAGTCCTCCAGTCCCCCAGTCCTCCAGTCCTCCAGTCCTCCAGTCCCCCAGTCCTCCAGTCCCCCAGTCCTCCAGTCCTCCAGTCCCCCAGTCCCCCAGTCCCCCAGTCCCCCAGTCCTCCAGTCCTCCAGTCCCCCAGTCCTCCAGTCCCCCAGTCCTCCAGTCCTCCAGTCCCCCAGTCCCCCAGTCCTCCAGTCCTCCAGTCCTCCAGTCCCCCAGTCCTCCAGTCCTCCAGTCCCCCAGTCCTCCAGTCCTCCAGTCCTCCAGTCCTCCAGTCCCCCAGTCCTCCAGTCCTCCAGTCCTCCAGTCCCCCAGTCCTCCAGTCCTCCAGTCCTCCAGTCCTCCAGTCCCCCAGTCCTCCAGTCCTCCAGTCCCCCAGTCCCCCAGTCCTCCAGTCCCCCAGTCCTCCAGTCCCCCAGTCCTCCAGTCCCCCAGTCCTCCAGTCCTCCAGTCCTCCAGTCCCCCAGTCCCCCAGTCCTCCAGTCCTCCAGTCCTCCAGTCCTCCAGTCCCCCAGTCCTCCAGTCCTCCAGTCCTCCAGTCCTCCAGTCGTCCAGTCCCCCCAAGTGTTTTCCAACTCCAGTCCTCCAGTCCTCCAGTCCCCCCAACAGTGTTTCCCAACTCCAGTCCTCCAGTACCCCAGTTCTCCAGTCCCCCCAGTCCCCCAGTCCTCCAGTCCTCCAGTCC
Source organism: Oncorhynchus clarkii lewisi (assembly GCF_045791955.1). NCBI lineage: Eukaryota > Metazoa > Chordata > Actinopteri > Salmoniformes > Salmonidae > Oncorhynchus > Oncorhynchus clarkii. The sequence continues at coordinate 59,532,055 of NC_092165.1, forward strand.
CACAGTCCTCCAGTCCTCCAGTCCCACAGTCTTCCAGTCCTCCAGTCCCCCCCTAACAGTGTTTCCCAACTCCAGTCCTCCAGTACTCCAGGCCTCCAGTCGTCCAGTCCCCCCAAGTGTTTTCCAACTCCAGTCCTCCAGTCCTCCAGTCCCCCCAACAGTGTTTCCCAACTCCAGTCCTCCAGTACCCCAGTTCTCCAGTCCCCCCAGTCCCCCAGTCCTCCAGTCCTCCAGTCCCACAGTCCTCCAGTCCTCCAGTCCCACAGTCCTCCAGTCCTCCAGTCCCCCCAACATTGTTTCCCAATTCCAGTCCTCCAGTCCCCCCAACAGTGTTTTGCAACTCAATATTAGGAAGGTGTCTCTGATGTTTGATATACTCAGTGTATACAATCACTATTAATTGAATAGGATCTCTGTGGGCCCAGTCATGATGTTTTCGTCTTATCAAGTTTCAGGGAAGACCCAGATGCAGACAGTGTCGAATAAATACAAGTTTATTTCTAGTACAGAAGCAAGCAAACGACAGGTCAAAGGCCGGCAGGGGTCAATAATCCAGGAGGGTGCAAAAGGTCCAGAACGGCAGGCAGACTCAGGGTCAGGGCAGGCAGAATGGTCAAAACCGGGAAGTCTTTTGGTCTTTTTGCGGACAGGTGGAGACTAAATGACCAGTAGTCCCGCAATACAGGCAGCTCTTAGTGTGACGCCTGTATAGCCGTTCAGCTGAAGACAGCCTTTCTCTGCCTAGTTGCATAGGCTTGGGAAGAGATGAATCTGCAGTCTTTGGAGACTCTCTGGGGAACTCGGGTAGCCTCGGGTTCTCTCGGCAACGGAGCCGTCGGGGATGTCCGGGATACCTCAGAGTCGAGGTGGAATCCTTGGACGTGCGAGTGAAATCGAATTTCCTCTCCTTCCTTCATTCCAGTAGTCACCCATCGATTAACCTCTTATTAACCTCCAATAGCCTAGCGATAAAACTCAAACTTTCATTAAATCACACATGCAGGGTACTCAATTAAAGCTACACTCGTTGTGAATCCAGCCAACATGTCAGATTTAAAAAATGCTTTTCGGCGAAAGCTTGAGAAGCTATTATCTGATAGCATGCACCCCCCCCCTGAACCACCTGAACGAGTTGTAAACAAAATAATTAGCGTAGCCGGCGCTACACAAAACGCTAAAATAAAATATAAAACATGCATTACCTTTGACGAGCTTCTTTGTTGGCACTCCTATATGTCCCATAAACATCACAATTGGTCCTTTTTTTCGATTAATTCCGTCCATGTATACCCAAAATGTTCATTTATAAAGCAGGTTTGATCCGGAAAAAAACAGCTTTCCAAAACACAACATTTCAAAAGTTGCCTATAAACTTTGCCAAAATATTTCAAACTACTTTTGTAATACAACTTTAGGTATTTTTAAACGTTAACCTGTTGCGACGAGCAATCCCGTATCCGGGAGCGTAATCATAGCCTCAAACGCATTAGCATAACGCAACGGACATAAATACCCCTATAAACTTTTCCTATTCATGAAAATCGCAAATGAAATGAAATAAATATATTCAAACACAAGCTTAGCCTTTTGTTAACAACACTGTCATCTCAGATTTTCAAAATATACGACAAGCATTTGACAAGTTTATCATGGCATAATGCTATGCTAGGCTCTGCTGGCAGCAGGCAACATTTTCACGAAAATAAGAAAAGCAACCAAATTAAGGTGTTTTTAACAAATATATTCGATAATATATCCGTCGAGGCAATTGGTTTCTCATAAGAAGCGATTGGAAAAATGTCTACCTCAGTATTTTACGCAAAGTTTTCTGCGGGAGACACCATGTGACTACATGCCATATATGGTCCCTTACAGCCATTCTTCAAGGGAAATGCCTAAAAAGACGTCACAATGCTGTAGACACCTTGGGGAAAACGTGGAAAACGTAAGCTCATTCGTAGCTCATTCACAGCCATATAAGGAGTCATTGGCATGAGGCGGTTTCAAAAAATGCGGCACTTCCTGGTTGGATTTTTATCTGGGTTTCGCCTGTAACATCAGTTCTGTGGCACTCACAGACAATATCTTTGCAGTTTTGGAAACGTCAGAGTGTCTTCGCTGTCAATTATATGCATAGTCGAGCATCATTTTGTGACAAAATATCTTGTTTAAAACGGGAACGTTTTTCATCCAAAAATTAAAATAGCGCCCCCTCCAACTGGTTAATAATCGATCAAATTGTAGACGGGGCAATCTGTATTCGATAGAGAAAGTAAACAAAACATGCACCATTTTCCCTCTTGCGTAACTATCAACAGTGTAACGCTGTTCCAGGATGTGCCTCTTCTTCGTTTCACCAATGATTAACTTCAACCCAATTCCAAAGACTGGTGACATCCTGTGGAAGTCGTAGGAACTGTAAAATAGTCGCTATCAAATTTCCCTTGGCAAAGACAACTGGGGGAACGGTCAGAGGGGAAAAAAAAAAAAGATTCTGAACAGTTTTTCCTCTGGGTTTTGCCTGCTACATAAGTTATGTTATAGTCACAGACATGATTGAACCAGTTTTAGAGTGTTTTCTATCCACACCTACTAATCATATGCATATAATATATTCCTGGCATGAGTAGCAGGAAGTTGAAATTGTGCACGCTATTTATCCAAAAGTGGAAATGCTGCTCCCTATCTTTTAAGAGGTTAAAATGGTCAAGGCGATGACAGAGTCGAGATCCGTCAGTAGTAGTCAGTAGCTTGTCATTTACTTCCTCTGATACTCCGTGCAGGAACATGTCGAACAATGCTTCTGAGTTCCAGGCACTCTCAGCCGCCAACGTGCAAAAATCCACCCCGTAATATGCCACACTACGGGAGTCTGGAGCAGCTTACGAGCAGCCTCTCTCCCGGACAACGGAGAATCAAACACCTTCCGAACTTCCTCCAAGACTGAGTTAGACGGCAGATTGTTGCTCCCACACCACCTTGGCCCACGCGAGTGCCCTGCTGGACATCAGCGTTAAATGTACGCTGTTCTCGAGCGGTCCTAAGAACGCTGCAGCTCGAAAATGAGGGAGCACTGGGAGAGAAAAGCCCAGCAGGTTCCGGAATCTCCAGCGTAGCGCTCCGGAGTTAGTAAGCAGGGTTCTCAGGACACTGGGGTAGGCTGGGAGATTACGGGTGTGACCCGCTGCCCAGTGGGGAATCCGTGGAATTGCTGCAGCAAAGTATCAAACTTCTGGTCATGGCATTCTGCCAGGGTCCCTCCATAAGACCTTGAAGTAACTCCTCGTGTTTTCCAATGGTGGCCCCTTGCAGGCAGCTTGGAGGGTACTATGGTGTTGAATACTGAGCTGTAGTCAATGAGCAGCATTCTTACACAGGTATTCCTCTTGTCCAGATGGGATAGGGCAGTGTACAGTCTGATGTTGATTGCATTGTCTGTGGACCTGTTGGGGCAGTATGCAAACTGAAATGGGTCTAGGTTGGCAGGTAAGGTGTAGGTGATATGATCCTTGACTAGTCTCTCATCACAAAGTGCTTTGAGATACTAGGTCCACTAGAGTATTGTGGTTAAGTGTTTAAAGAACATCTCGCGTACACAGCCCCATGTTGGACCAATGACGCAATCGCTGTTGGGAGATAACACAGTTAGTTTAGCTCAGACCCGTGCTGTGTTCACGGAGTGCTGGACCCACAAGATTACATGTATAACCAAGGTGGCGGTGCCCCCGTTTCTCACAGAACGCGCTAATGATTTAAACCCACATCATACACTGTGAGAAGTAATGTGGAAAAGGTTTGAGGAACAGCTTGCGTACACAGCCCCATGTTGGGCCAATGACGCAATCGCTGTTGGGGGACGTCGTACCGACTTAGGCAGGCGCCTCAGTCAGTGCAGCTCAGACCCGCGCTGCGGTCACGGAGGGCTGGAACCACAAGGTTACAAGTATAACCAAAGTGTCGGTGCCCCCGTTACTCACAGAATGCGCCAATATTACCTCCCCCTTTGGGGTTGGGTGGGGCCAGTGTCAGGGGACAGCGGTGGCTTGGGCCATAGAGGAACACGGGTCCTTCCTACTTTCAGTACCACAGCTTTGCGCTCTCCCGCTCTCAGGGCATCACTCGGAGTGCACCCTCTCCTCCTGGCTAAGTCGGACGCTGGAGAAAGGTTATGGTATCCAATTCCATCAAACTCCTACTCCGTTTTCGGACGTGGTGATGAAGACACCTGAGAAAGAATCCGATCATGTGAAGGAGATTACTGAAGTTTTGGCGAAAAAGGCTTTCACAGTAGTTACCAAAGAGCAAAAGAACAGCAGGCAATATTCACCCTACTTCCCGGTGCCAAAGAAGACAGGGGGGGGGGGATGAGGCCGATATCGGATTTACGCTCAACGAGAGCATAGCCAAATGGCCCTTTCAAAAGCATAGACCTAAAGGACGCATACTTTCATGTGCCGGTGTATCCACATCACAGGAAGTTTCTGCATTTCGCCATTCCAAGGGGTGGCGTACGAATATGTGAGGATACCATTTGGGTACACACTGGCAACTCGCACCTTTTCCAAATGCGTGGAGGGGTGGCATTGGAACAGTTGCATCATCAAGGGACAAGGCTACTAGCCTACCTAGACAACCTAATGGTTCTCGCCCGGTCAGCAGAGCTGGGGATAGCACACACGACACAGAGAGTGATTCATCTCACACGTCTGGGGTTCGCTGTGAATTTGTAAAAGAGCACGCCTTGGCCCAGTCATCGGATTGTCTACCTGGGCTTGCAGCTAGACTCTGTGACTATGAAGGCTTGAATTTCGGATCCTCTGCGGGCTGCCTTGATGCTAGCCCTATGAAGGTTTTATCCGAATCACATGGTGACGGCGCATTCCGTCATGACACTTTTGAGTCTCATGTCATCTGCCCACTCCATGGTTCCGCTGGGACTTCTGCACATGCACAAAACACAGCAGTGGTTTGTCCAACTACGAATGGACCCAGTGAGGCACCGTTGTCAGTTGTTGGTAGTTCCCCTCTAGCTCAGAGCGGACCTGAACTATTGGAGAGACCCGTGCGTTCTGACAGTGGTCCCAATGGGCAGAGTGTCCTCCTACATTCCAGTGTTTACAGACGCTTGTCTGACTGGTTGTGGATGGACATGTCAGGCTGGGGCGGTAGGAGTTGAGTGGACTCCCTCGGGACGCGACATCAACCTCCTGGAGTTGGAGACAGTTCTGTTGGTTCTGACCCGCTTCATGTCTACCCTATGTGGTCGCGACGTGTTGGTCTGGTCAGACAACTGAACCACAGTAGACTACATAAATCGCCAAGGAGGAGTCAGGTCTCCTGCACTCCACCGGCTGGCAGAGGAATTGTGGCTGTGGGCTCACGAGCTCCTTTGCTCGTTGTCAACGAGCTGTGCACTGTGGCTGTGCACCTTTGCTCGTTGACAGCAGCACACATTCCAGGCTGTCAGAACTTCAGAGCAGACCTCGAGATGGTCCCCGAGACAATGAGTGGCAGCTGTACCCCGACATTGTTCTCCAAATATGGGAACGGTTCGGGAGAGCCGAGGTGCACGTGTTAACACACAGTGCCCCCTATGGTTTTCCCTACGAGCCCAGGACGAACCGCCACTAGGGATAGACGCTTTTGCCCACCAGTGGCCGGATGTTCGCCTGTACACATTTCCACCGCTGTCCTGTATTCTCCCACTGCTAGCCCATGTGCCTCAGGGAGTCAGAGCCCACTCCACTCGTGGAGTAGCGGCGTCTACGGCCCTTTTCAGAGGAACAGGGATAGAGGATATTTGTGCAGCGGCGTCGTGGTAGTCACCGACTCCTTTCATCCGATTCTACCTGTTAGACATGTCGTCCAACTCTCCAGGTTGTTCTGTACTCAGCGTGGCTAAATTGAGAACTTGAGTTAAGAAGAGATGCAGGACTATTGGGCGAGGTTCCCATTAGGTCCGCTCTCTTTTTGTTGTTGTTGTCAGAGAGTAAGACACTTGCGACATGACCTTTGTTTGACACTGTCAGTACAGAAGGGACTGTCGAGACTGCCCACCATGTTAGCACTGTGTTGGTGCGGAGTGATGAGGGAAATAGTGCTGTAACTAGTGTTGCTTTACTATTAGACCGGTCACTGGAATTGATTGAACACTGAGGTATCATCTATCTGCTGAGGCAGAGTAGTTGGACAGTATTCTATTTTCTGCCCACGAATCATTGGCTTTGCCTATGGATTGACTGAGGCAGGTAACACTGAGGAATCAGTGAGTAGGTTCTTCTACATTGATTCAGCCAGTACTCAGCTTCGCTGATGGGAAGGCTAGAATTAAGGTGGGGAAACGCGGGATCAATGGACAAGGTTTCCATCAGGTCAGTTTTCTCTAGTTAGAATGACTACATGACATGACTCCTGGCTGGGGTGGCACAGTAGAGTCATATGTTTTTTGTCCTGCCCACAAGTCTATGAATGTGTTTGGTCAGAAAGATTAGAGATAGCCTAGTGGTTAGAGTGTTGGACTAGGAAGCGAAAGGTTGCAAGTTTGAATCCCAGAGGTGACAAGGTAGAAAATCTGTCATTCTGCCCCTGAACAAGGCAGTTAACCCCCTGTTCCTAGGGCTGTCATTGAAAATAAGAATGTGTTCTTTAACTGTCTTGCCTAATTAAATAAAGGTAAAATAAAAAAAGTTAAATATAGTTCCTGTAACTTGTGTTACAGTAGTATTTGACCAATCTTTAATACCGACATTTTTTCTCAGGTTATTCACTGCCTAGGCAGCAGGAGGAAAACCACTAGGAGCAGAGCTCCCCTTTGGGGTGGAGTTCTACCATATAGAATTTTCAGTTTTTTGTTTTGTTTGTCTTGTTTTGTTCTTGTCATTTATTGGCTAAAACTAAACCCTTACGGGGCTCCGCTCCACTCATCGAACAGGAGTTACAACTGTGGTAACTATATCGATTTGTTATGAAATCATAAGAGAATGTGACAATGACACATTCAGAAAATAGTTTGTTATACTATTAGACTGTAGACCAGCTTTTCTTATACTTGTTTATAATTTCAGAGACTAAATTATAAACATAAAATCTATGAAAAACACTTTTAAAGAAAGGGGGTTGATTTAAACAAAATGTGGTTTTGTTGGATTTACAATTTTCCAACCGAAATCATGACATTAGTTATACATTTCAAAGATTTAAGAGTACTGTCAATAAAGGCTATATGATTGCAAAATCATTTTGAAGGTAAGCGGGGCATATAATTCAAAATCAATTTTTCCTACCAAACAATAGTGTTTCTTTGCAGGACACATTGTCCTCACTTTCAAGAATACATTAACTGATTCAGCTTGCTTTTATCTGGTTGTCTGGTGTGTTTCACCATCCAGGCTGGTTAGTTTCACCATACAGGCTGGTTAGTTTCACCATACAGGCTGGTTAGTTTCACTATCCAGGCTGGTTAGTTTAACCGTCCAGGCTGGTTAGTTTCACCATACAGGCTGGTTAGTTTCACTATGCAGGCTGGTTAGTTTAACCGTCCAGGCTGGTTAGTTTCACCATACAGGCTGGTTAGTTTCACCATACAGGCTGGTTAGTTTCACTATGCAGGCTGGTTAGTTTAACCGTCCAGGCTGGTTAGTTTCACCATACAGGCTGGTTAGTTTCACCATACAGGCTGGTTAGTTTCACTATCCAGGCTGGTTAGTTTAACCGTCCAGGCTGGTTAGTTTCACTATCCAGGCGAGTTAGTTTCACAATCCAGGCTGGTTAGTTTCACCATCCAGGCTGGTTAGTTTCACCATACAGGCTGGTCAGTTTCACTATGCAGGCTGGTTAGTTTAACCGTCCAGGCTGGTTAGTTTCACCATCCAGGCTGGTTAGTTTCACCATCCATGCTGGTTAGTTTCACTATTCAGGCTGGTTAGTTTCACCATCCAGGCTGGTTAGTTTCACCATCCAGGCTGGTTAGTGTCACTATCCAGGCTGGTTAGTTTAACCGTCCAGGCTGGTTAGTTTCACCATCCAGGCTGGTTAGTTTAACCGTCCAGGCTGGTTAGTTTCACCATCCAGGCTGGTTAGTTTCACTATCCAGGCTAGTTAGTTTCACCATCCAGGCTGGTTAGTTTCACTATTCAGGCTGGTTAGTTTCACCATCCAGGCGGGTTAGTTTCACCATCCAGGCAGGTTAGTTTCACCATCCAAGCAGGTTAGTTTCACCATCCAAGCAGGTTAGTTTCACCATCCAGGATAGTTAGTTTCACTATCCAGGCTGGTTAGTTTCACCATCCAAGCTGTTTAGTTTCACCATCCAGGCTGGTTAGTTTCACCATCCAAGCAGGTTAGTTTCACCATCCAAGCAGGTTAGTTTCACCATACAGGCTGGTTAGTTTCACTATCCAGGCTGGTTAGTTTCACCATACAGGCTGGTTAGTTTCACTATCCAGGCTGGTTAGTTTAACCGTCCAGACTGGTTAGTTTAACCGTCCAGACTGGTTAGTTTCACCATCCAGGCAGGTTAGTTTCACTATCCAGGCGAGTTAGTTTCACAATCCAGGCTGGTTAGTTTCACCATCCAGGCTGGTTAGTTTCACCGTACAGGCTGGTTAGTTTCACTATGCAGGCTGGTTAGTTTCACCATCCAGGCTGGTTAGTTTCACTATCCAGGCTGGTTAGTTTCACCATCCATGCTGGTTAGTTTCACTATGCAGGCTGGTTAGTTTCACCATCCAGGCTGGTTAGTTTCACTATCCAGGCTGGTTAGTTTCACCATCCAGGCTGGTTACTTTCACTATCCAGGCAGGTTAGTTTCACCATCCAGGCTGGTTAGTTTCACCATCCAGGCAGGTTAGTTTCACCATCCAGGCTGGTTAGTTTCACCATCCAGGCAGGTTAGTTTCACCATCCAGGCTGGTTAGTTTCACCATCCAGGCTAGTTAGTTTCACTATCCAGGCTGGTACTTTTCACCATCCAGGCAGGTTAGTTTCACCATCCAGGCTGGTTAGTTTCACCACACCGGCTAGTTAGTTTCACTATCCAGGCTGGTACTTTTCACCATCCAGGCTGGTTAGTTTAACCGTCCAAGCTGGTTAGTTTCACCATACAGGCTAGTTAGTTTCACCATCCAAGCTGGTTAGTTTCACTATCCAGGCTGGTTAGTTTCACCATACAGGCTGGTTAGTTTCACCATACAGGCTGGTTAGTTTCACTATGCAGGCTGGTTAGTTTAACCGTCCAGGCTGGTTAGTTTCACCATACAGGCTGGTTAGTTTCACCATACAGGCTGGTTAGTTTCACTATCCAGGCTGGTTAGTTTAACCGTCCAGGCGGGTTAGTTTCACTATCCAGGCGAGTTAGTTTCACAATCCAGGCTGGTTAGTTTCACCATCCAGGCTGGTTAGTTTCACCATACAGGCTGGTTAGTTTCACTATGCAGGCTGGTTAGTTTAACCTTCCAGGCTGGTTAGTTTCACCATCCAGGCTGGTTAGTTTCACCATCCATGCTGGTTAGTTTCACTATTCAGGCTGGTTAGTTTCACCATCCAGGCTGGTTAGTTTCACCATCCAGGCTGGTTAGTGTCACTATCCAGGCTGGTTAGTTTAACCGTCCAGGCTGGTTAGTTTCACCATCCAGGCTGGTTAGTTTAACCGTCCAGGCTGGTTAGTTTCACCATCCAGGCTGGTTAGTTTCACTATCCAGGCTGGTTAGTTTCACTATTCAGGCTGGTTAGTTTCACCATCCAGGCTGGTTAGTTTCACCATCCAAGCAGGTTAGTTTCACCATCCAAGCAGGTTAGTTTCACCATCCAGGCTAGTTAGTTTCACTATCCAGGCTGGTTAGTTTCACTATGCAGGCTGGTTAGTTTCACCATCCAGGCTGGTTAGTTTCACTATCCAGGCTGGTTAGTTTCACCATCCAGGCTGGTTACTTTCACTATCCAGGCAGGTTAGTTTCACCATCCAGGCTGGTTAGTTTCACCATCCAGGCAGGTTAGTTTCACCATCCAGGCTGGTTAGTTTCACCATCCAGGCAGGTTAGTTTCACCATCCAGGCTGGTTAGTTTCACCATCCAGGCTAGTTAGTTTCACTATCCAGGCTGGTACTTTTCACCATCCAGGCAGGTTAGTTTCACCATCCAGGCTGGTTAGTTTCACCACACCGGCTAGTTAGTTTCACTATCCAGGCTGGTACTTTTCACCATCCAGGCTGGTTAGTTTAACCGTCCAAGCTGGTTAGTTTCACCATACAGGCTAGTTAGTTTCACCATCCAAGCTGGTTAGTTTCACTATCCAGGCTGGTTAGTTTCACCATACAGGCTGGTTAGTTTCACCATGCAGGCTGGTTAGTTTCACTATGCAGGCTGGTTAGTTTAACCGTCCAGGCTGGTTAGTTTCACCATACAGGCTGGTTAGTTTCACCATACAGGCTGGTTAGTTTCACTATCCAGGCTGGTTAGTTTAACCGTCCAGGCGGGTTAGTTTCACAATCCAGGCTGGTTAGTTTCACCATCCAGGCTGGTTAGTTTCACCATCCAGGCTGGTTAGTTTCACCATACAGGCTGGTTAATTTCACTATGCAGGCTGGTTAGTTTAACCTTCCAGGCTGGTTAGTTTCACCATCCAGGCTGGTTAGTTTCACCATCCATGCTGGTTAGTTTCACTATTCAGGCTGGTTAGTTTCACCATCCAGGCTGGTTAGTTTCACCATCCAGGCTGGTTAGTGTCACTATCCAGGCTGGTTAGTTTAACCGTCCAGGCTGGTTAGTTTCACCATCCAGGCTGGTTAGTTTAACCGTCCAGGCTGGTTAGTTTCACCATCCAGGCTGGTTAGTTTCACTATCCAGGCTGGTTAGTTTCACTATTCAGGCTGGTTAGTTTCACCATCCAGGCTGGTTAGTTTCACCATCCAAGCAGGTTAGTTTCACCATCCAAGCAGGTTAGTTTCACCATCCAGGCTAGTTAGTTTCACTATCCAGGCTGGTTAGTTTCACCATCCAAGCAGGTTAGTTTCACCATCCAGGCTGGTTAGTTTCACCATCCAAGCAGGTTAGTTTCACCATCCAGGCTAGTTAGTTTCACTATCCAGGCTGGTACTTTTCACCATCCAGGCTGGTTAGTTTCACCATCCAAGCAGGTTAGTTTAACCGTCCAGGCTGGTACGTTTCACCATCCAGGCTGGTTAGTTTCACCATCCAGGCTGGTTAGTTTCACCATCCAGGCTGGTTAGTTTCACCATCCAGGCTGGTACGTTTCACCATCCAATTATTTCAGATCTACAGAAGTGTATGTTTCACCATGGCACGGACCGTGGTGACATGCTGGAGGAGAATTATTTGAATGTGACAAATATTAGTCAGTTATCGCATTCTATCCATGCTGGCTTTCGTGGGCTACGTGAGACATGAAACAGGTGATTACAACAACAAGCTTTTTTTGGGGGGGGGGGGGGGCGTGATTACAACAACAAGCTTTTTTTGGGGGGGGGGGGGCGTGATTACATCCAGCTGTTTTGCTCGACACAAGATAGATAAAATGTATTGTTGTCTCTACCTTTTGCTCTTTGTGCTGTCATCTGTGACCAATAATGTTAATGTTTGTACCATGTTTTGTGCTGCTACCATGTTGTGCTGCTGCCATGTTGTGCTGCTACCATGTTGTGCTGCTACCCTGTTTTGTGCTGCTACCATGTTGTGCTGCTTCCATGTTGTGTTGCTACTGGGTTGTTGTCATGTTGTGCTGCTACCATGTTTTGTGCTGCTACCATGTTTTGTGCTGCTACCATGTTGTGTTGCTACTGGGTTGTTGTCATGTTGTGTTGCTACCATGCTGTGTTGTCATGTTGTGTTGCTGCCATGCTATGTTGTTGTCTTAGGTCTCTCTTTATGTAGTGTTGTGTTGTCTCTCTTGTCGTGATCTGTGTTTTGTCCTATATTTTTATTTTATTTAACATTTTTAATCCCAGCCCCCGTCCCCACAGGAGGCCTTTTGCCTTCTGGTAGACCGTCATTGTAAAGTTAGAATTAGTTTTTAACTGACTTAGTTAAATAAAGGTTAAATAAAGGTTAAATAAAGGTTAAATAAAGGTTTATAAATAGAAAAGCACATTGACAGGAAGTTATGCTATTTTCAAACTTTTGTTTATTTTTTTATTTTACCTTCATTTTAAAGATTAGGAAAGTCTCGCATCCTAAACTACTAAAAATTCCCTGTCTTCTTGTCAAATCAGTCAGTTTACCGTCACTCTGTCTACTCTGGAATGACAGTGTAGTGACGCCTAGAAGTCCACCAGGTGGCGCTGGAGTATCATTTTACCAGCACAGAGCAGAGAGAGTGGAAAACCCTGCTTTTTTTTTGTTGCATACAGCATCACATATGCTAAAAATATCACCAATGGTATTAAAAAAAAATACAAAATAAACGAGGCTCCTGACAAGGTAGGTATGTATTTAAAAAAAAACATAATTATATTGATCTAAGTGATAACAAGGATTTCTGGAAATGTGGAGCCCCGTCTGCCAGGGCAGTCATCCTCATGACGAGGACCATCAGATCAGCTCGCCTGACAGGGGGAGACAGAGAGCCCATACACCTCCAAGAGGAACAAAATAACCATTGACGTGGGGTGGAGGTGGCAGATCAGTGGCACAGATACAGGAACTGCAAGGAAGGTAAGTCCTTTAATGCTGGTTGAGAACCCCTGCTCTAATGGTTAACTGTGTGTGTGGGGTTGGCTGCTGTGTTGACTGAATAATGTATTCTAGTAACTTCCTGGTTTATCTCCTATAGACTATCCCGTTTGTTAGGTGTCTGGGATGTGAACCAGAATAAAACACTAGATGAAAAACACTCACTCACAGTGTTCAGCCATTAACTCCATGCCCACACACACACACACACACACACACACACACACACACACACACACACACACACACACACACACACACACACACACACACACACACACACACACACACACACACACACACACACACACACACACTTCTGTATCTCTGAAACGTAATTGTAGGGCAGACTAAGTGCTGTTATTGAGGCAGCGGCTGGATATGGACAGTTTGTATTCGGGCGCTTCTGTTGTCGATAGAGCTGGATACATTACGCATGGTGTGTGGTTGACTCTGGGCAGGAGTTCACCGGAGCTGAGTAGCAGCACCACACATATTCTACTGCTGGAGCTTCTGTCCCTCCTACACAATATTAGTTCAAAAGTATTGTGGAGCTCCTGATCCCTAAATGTAAACAGTAGCAGCACCCAACATGAATACCGGCAACTATTTCAGTCCATGCCCTGCATAAATATAAATAAATTGTGTGTGTGTGTGTGTGTGTGAGATCGTGAGCGTAGTTGGATGGAGATAAAACTGTCAAGGAATTAGAGAGAGGAGGAGGAGGGGGGGGCAACAAAGACATGCTATTCTGAACTCACACAAAAATGACAGCCAGTGCTCAAACTCAGACTCACTGAGGCTATGAGGGGTGGATAAGGGTAGTTTATCATGTAGCTAACTGTCATACCAGTGCTCAGACTTAGACTCACTGAGGCTATGAGGGGTTGATAATGGGGATTTTATCATGTAGCTAACAGTCATACCAAGGCACCTAACGTGTAACAGAGTGCCTAAGAAACCGTGTTGAATTTTTAACCTGGACTGTCAATGGAGACAAACCTTCTTGTTAGGCGTTCACACGTTCAAGTGTCTATGTGAGCATTCAAAAATGTAACGAGTACTTTTGGGTGTCAGGGAAAATGTATGGAGTAAAAAGTACAATATTTTCTTTAGGAATGTAGTGAAGGAAAAGTTGTCAAAAAATATAAATGGTAAAGTAAAGTACAAATACCCCCAAAATGATTTAGGTACATTAAAGTATTTTTAATTAAGTACTTTACTGATTATCGGTAATAATAATAATACCACCAAAGACATTCTTTAAAGTAAAGACTGGCTATCGTTTCTCTTTGCTTATTTGAGGTCTTCTTGACTTAATATGGACTTTTTTACCAAATAGGGCCACCTTCTGTATACCACCCCTACCTTGTCACAACACAACTGATTGGCTCAAACGCATTAAGGCCGGAAAAAAATTCAACAAATTAACTTTCAACAAGGCACACACCTGTTAATTGAAATGCATTCCATGTGACTACCTCGTGAAGCTGGTTGATAGAATGCCAAGAGTTTGCAAAGCTGGTAAAGAGTGGCTATTTTTCAAAACGGTGGCTACTTCGAAGAATCTAAAATATTACATCTATTAAGATTTGTTTGTTTTGTTTTTCATCTGGTCAGATGAAACCAAAATTTAACTTTTTGGCAACAATGCAAAACGTTATGTTTGGCGTAAAAGCAACACAACTCATCACCCTGAACACGCCATCCCCACTGTCAAACATGGTGGTGGCAGCATCATGGTTTGGGCCTGCTTTTCTTCAGCAGGGACAGGGAAGATGGTTAAAATTGATGGGAAGATGGATGGAGCCAAATACAGGACCATTCTGGAAGAAAACCTGATGGAGCCTCCAACTCAATCATCAAGTTTGCGGACGACACAACAGTGGTAGGCTTGATTACCAACAACGACGAGACGGCCTACAGGGAGGAGGTGAGGGCCCTCGGAGTGTGGTGTCAGGAAAATAACCTCACACTCAACGTCAACAAAACTAAGGAGATGATTGTGGACTTCAGGAAACAGCAGAGGGAACACCCCCCTATCCACATCGATGGAACAGTAGTGGAGAGGGTAGCAAGTTTTAAGTTCCTCGGCATACACATCACAGACAAACTGAATTGGTCCACTCACACAGACAGCATCGTGAAGAAGGCGCAGCAGCGCCTCTTCAACCTCAGGAGGCTGAAGAAATTCGGCTTGTCACCAAAAGCACTCACAAACTTCTACAGATGCACAATCGAGAGCATCCTGGCGGGCTGTATCACCGCCTGGTATGGCAACTGCACCGCCCTCAACCGTAAGGCTCTCCAGAGGGTAGTGAGGTCTGCACAACGCATCACCGGGGGCAAACTACCTGCCCTCCAGGACACCTACACCACCCGATGTCACAGGAAGGCCATAAAGATCATCAAGGACATCAACCACCCGAGCCACTGCCTGTTCACCCCGCTATCATCCAGAAGACGAGGTCAGTACAGGTGCATCAAAGCTGGGACCGAGAGACTGAAAAACAGCTTCTATCTCAAGGCCATCAGACCACTAACACTGAGTGGCTGCTGCCAACACACTGACACTGACTCAACTCCAGCTACTTTAATAATGGGAATTGATGGGAAATTATGTAAATATATCACTAGCCACTTTAAACAATGCTACCTTATATACTGTTACTTACCCTACATTATTCATCTCATATGCATACGTATATACTGTACTCTATATCATCGACTGTATCCTTATGTAAAACATGTATCACTAGCCACTTTAAACTATGCCACTTTGTTTACATACTCATCTCATTTGTACATACTGTACTCGATACCATCTACTGTATCTTGCCTATGCTGCTCTGTACCATCACTCATTCATATATCCTTATGTACATATTCTTTATCCCCTTACACTGTGTACAAGACAGTAGTTTTGGAATTGTTAGTTAGATTACTTGTTATTACTGCATTGTCGGATCTAGAAGCACAAGCATTTCGCTACACTCGCATTAACATCTGCTAACCATGTGTATGTGACAAATAAAATTTGATTTGATTTGATTTGAAAAGACCTGAGACTGGGACGGAGATTTGTCTTCCAACAAGACAATGATCCAAAACATAAAGCAAAATCTACAATGGAATGGTTCAAAAATAAACATATCCAGGTGTTAGAATGGCCAAGTCAAAGTCCAGACCTGAATCCAATCAAGAATCTGTGGAAAGAACTGAAAACTGCTGTTCACAAATGCTCTCCATCCAACCTCACTGAGCTCGAGCTGTTTTGCAAGGAGGAATGGGAAAAAATTTCAGTCTCTCGATGTGCAAAACTGATAGAGACATACCCCAAGCGACTTACAGCTGTAAT
>NC_092165.1:59555596-59565596 GCF_045791955.1 Oncorhynchus clarkii lewisi
GCTCAATTTTAGTCTCATCTGACCAGAGTACCTTGTTCCATATGTTTGAGGAGTCTCCCACATGTCTTTTGGTGAACACCAAACGTGTTTGCTTATTTTTTTCTTTAAGCAATGGCTTTTTTTCAGGCCACTCTTCCATTAAGACCTGCTCTTTCAGGGTTATCTTTGGTCTTTTTGTTGCCTCTCTGAGAGGTTAACAAGAAGTTAAGCTTTAATTTGGTGTATGGCACTTGTGAATGTATGAAAGTTACATATTTCAAAAAAATAAAATTGAATTTCTGCGGAATGTTGTCCAGCCTAGCCGTCAGAAGTTTTAATAATGGATTGAATGGTGCTCAGTGGGATGTTCAAAGTTTGTGAAATTTTTGAATAACCCAACCCTGATCTGTACTTCTCCACTACTTTGTCCCTGACCTGTTTGGAGAGCTCCTTGGTCTTCATGGTGCCGCTTGCTTGGTGGTGCCCCTTGCTTAGTTGTGTTGCAAACTCTGGGGCCTTTCGGAACAGGTGTATATATACTGACATCATGTGACAGATCATGTGACACTAAGATTGCACACAGGTGGACATAATTGAACTAATTATGTGACTTCTGAAGGTAATTGGTTGCACCAGATCTTATTTAGGGGCTTCATAGCAAAGGGGATGAATACATATGCACACACCACTTTTCCATTTCAAAAAAAAATAATAATATATAATATTTTTATTTTATTTTTTGAAACAAGTATTTTTTTTCATTTCACATTTTGTTGACTATTTTGTTTACATGAAATCCAAATAAAAGTTGTAAAAAACTGCCTCATTGAAACAAAATAGGAACAATGCCAAGGGGGTGAATACTTTTGCAAGGCACTGCATGTCTATATACAGTGTTGTAATGATGTGCAAATAGTTAAAGTACAAAATGGAATTAAATTACCAAAAAATATAAGTTGTATTTACAATGGTGTTTGTTCTTCACTGGTTACAGTCTTCTTGTGGCAACAGGTCACAAATCTTGCTGCTGTGATTGCTCACTGTGGTATTTCACCCAATAGATATGAGAGTTTATCAAAATTGGATTTGCTTTGTGGGTCTGTGTGATCTGTGACTCTAATATGGTCATACATCTGGCAGGAGGTTAGGAAGTGCAGCTCAGTTTCCAACTCATTTTGTGGGCGGCCTTTCTCAATAGCAAGGCTATGCTCACTGAGTCTGTACATAGTCAAAGCTTTCCTTAAGTTTGGGTCAGTCACAGTGGTCAAGTATTCTACCACTGTGTACTCTCTGTTTAGTGCCAAAAAGCCTCAAGACCAGCTTGCTTAGGAGGCTCTTCTCCAGGTTAATTTCTCTGTAGGTGATAACTTTGTTAAGGAAGGTTTGGGAATCACTTCCTTTTAGGTGGTTTAAGAACTTAACCGCTTTTTCCTGAATTTTGATAATTAGCGGGTATCAGCCTAATTCATGCTCCGCATGCATAATTTGGTGTTTTACGTTGTACACTGAGGATATTTTTCAATTTGAGAGAGACTCTCAATTTGGAGTTTTTCCCGTTTTGTGAATTCTTGGTTAGTGAGCTTACCCCAGACCTCACAACCATAAATGTAATGGGCTCAACACCATCATTACATTTGCCGATGACACAACAGTGTGCATCAGCCTGATCACCGACAAAAATGAGACAGCCTATAGGGAGGAGGTCAGAGACCTGGCCGTGTGGTGCCAGGACAACAACCTCTCCCTCAATGTGATCAAGACAAAGGAGAACTACAGGGAAAAGGGGACCGAGCCACGCTCGCATTCTCATCGACGGGGCAGCAGTGGAGCAGGTTGAGAGCTTCAAGTCCTTGGTGTCCACATCAACAACAAACTAACATGGTCCAAGCACACCATGACAGTTGTGAATTGAGCCTATTCCACCTCAGGAGACTCAAAAGATTTGGCATGGGTCCTCAGACCAAAAGGTTCGACAGCTGCACCATCAAGAGCTTCCTGACTGGTTACATCACTGCCTGGTATGGCAACTGCTATACACCAGGTGGTGTCAGAGGAAGTCCCTAAAAACGATTAATTTCTAGCCAAATGTAAAATGTTCCTGTTTGATTAATTTAATAGAGTGAGTTAGGTCTGCTCTAAACCAAATTAGCATACCCCCTGAGTCAATTCCACGTTTCACACTTGGTAGTTTGGTGGATGGGACTACCAGCTCTCTGTAACGTAACCAGCAACCAGTGGGTCCGTCATCTTTATACCAGGTTTCTTGTAGGATGACAATGTCTGTATTACCGATTTCTTTGATGATGTCTGGGTTCCTGCTCTTGAGGCCAAAGTCAGGTGACCTCAGACCTTGTATATTCCAGGATGAGATAGTAAAAGCTTTGTGTTTCATAGTGTCTAGTGTAGGGTCTGGTCTGGGCAGGGTGTCCGTTGCGCTTTTGATCTCTCGCTCTCTCTTTCTCTCTCTCTCTCTCTCTTCATCAGTATCTGTCCTCTGGCTGTTAAACACACAAACATCATCAGCATTTAGACCCCCATTACATAGCATCAACTCTAACACACACTCACACACTCACACACATTGTCTCTCTGCCTCTATTTGTCTCTCTCTCTCTCTCTCTCTCTCTCTCAATTCAATTCAATGGACTTTATTGGCATGGGAAACACGTGTTAACATTGCCAAAGCAAGTGAGGTAGATAATATACAAAGTGAAATGAACAGTAAATATTTAACTCCAAAAGCATAAAAGACATTTCAAGTGTCATATTATGGTTATGTACACTGTTGTGACGATGTGCAAATGGTATCTCTCTCTCTCTCGGTCTCTCTGTTTTTAATCTCTCTCTTGCCAGTGGTTTCTCCCCTACAGAGAAGCCGAGTTGTTATATCTGAATAAAACACAGAAAACAAGACAAACAGAACATAGCCGTTGGAGCTGAGTGGGGTTGAACCAGGCTGTTGTTATTGTTGGTGTACCACAGAGTGTTTGGAGATGCCATCGGGATGCCCACAAAACCCCATTGTCATGCCGATTAACCCTCTAACATTGTTGGCATGTCAACATGCTCCGGCGAGGGTTCAGGCAGGGATGATGATCTTGTTGGTTTTATTTAGCCAACTCCTCATCCCCCATGTTTTTCCCTTTCCTGCGCTATCTCCCTCTTTTTACCTCCCTCTCCTCCTCCATCCCCTCTCCGTCTTTCCTTCCTTCCACCTCTCCCTCCTTCCTCTTCTCCCTCCTTCCCTCCTCTCTCCCCCCTCTCCTCCCTCCTCTCTCCCCCCTCTCTCTTACCTCTGACAGTGAAGAGAAAGGTCAGTTCATCACAGAGTGGCCCACATCAGCACTCTAAGAACTCATGTGGTTTACCAACCAACCATAAACTCTTCTCTCTTCCCGCTCCTCTCTCCTCCCTCTCCTCTCTCCTCCCGCTCCTCTCTCCTCCCTCTCCTCTCTCCTCCCTCTCCTCTTTCCATTAGACCCAACCAAATCATGAGAAAACTAAAAGATAATTACTTGACACATTGGAAATTATTAACCAAAAAAAAGGGAACAAACTAGAATGCTATTTGGCCTTAAACAGAAAGTACACAGTCGCAGAATACTTGACCACTGTGACTGATCCAAAATGAAGATAAGCTTTGACTATGAACAAACTCAGTGAGCATAGCCTTGCTATTGAGAGAGGCTGCCGTAGGCAGACATGGCTCTCAAGAGAAGACAGGCTATGTGCACACTGCCCACAAAATGAGGTGGAAACTGAGCTGCACTTCCTAACCTCCTGCCAAATGTATGACCATATTAGAGACACATATTTCCCTCAGATTACACAGATCCACAAAGAATTTGAAAACAAACCAAATATTGAAAAACTCCCAAATCAAATCAAAGGTTATTTTTTACATGCTGTGTAGACCTTGCATTTCAAGAAATAGAGTTTAGTTCATTTAGTAAATATTTTCTTATGTAAACAATTATGTAAAAAGTAACACAATAAAATAACAATGTGGAGGCTATATACAGGGGGTACCGGTACTGAGTCAATGTGCAGGGGTACAGGTTAGTCGAGGTAATTTGTACAGGAGGTAAAGTAACTATGCATAGATAATAAACAGCGAGTTGCGGCAGTGTTAACAACAAAGGGGAGGTCAAAGTAAATAGTCCGGGTGGACATTTGATGAATTGTAGGAGCCTTTTGGACTTAGACTTGGCGCTCCGGTAATGCTGTGTGGTACCAGAGAGAACTGGAGTCTTTGACCATTTTTTGGGCCTTCCTCTGACCCCTTCTAATATATAGGTCCTGGATGGCAGGAAGCTTGGCCCGAGTGATGTATTGGGCTGTACACACTACCCTCTGTATCGCCTTACTGTCGGATGCCTGGCAGTTGTCATACCAAGCGGTGATGTAACCATGCTCTCGATGGTGCAGCTGTAGAACTTTTTGAGGTTCTGGGGACCCATGTCAAATATTTTCAGTCTCCCAAGGGGAAAAAGGTTTTGTCATGCCCTCTTCACGACTGTCTTGGTGTGTTTAGACGATGATAGTTTGTTGGTGATGTGGAAACCAAGGAACTTGGAACTCTCGACCCGCTCTACCACAGCCCTGTCGATGTGAATAGGGTAGTCCACGATCAGCTCCTTTGTCTTGCTCAAGTTGAGAGAGAAGTTTTTGTTCTGGCACCACACTGCCAGGTCTCTGACCTCCTCCCTGTAGGCTGTCTCATCGTTGTCGGTGATCAGATCTACCACTTACAGTGCTATGCGAAAGCCCCCTTGAACTTTGCGACCTTTTGTCACATTTCAGGCTTCAAACATAAAGATAGAAAACTGTATTTTTTGTGAAGAATCAACAACAAGTGGGACATAATCATGAAGTGCAACGACATTTATTGGATATTTCAAACTTTTTTAACAAATCAAAAACTGAAAAATTGGGCGTGCAAAATTATTCAGCCCCCTTAAGTTAATACTTTGTAGCGCCACCTTTTGCTGCGATTACAGCTGTAAGTCGCTTGGGGTATGTCTCTATCAGTTTTGCACATCGAGAGACTGAAATTTTTTCCCATTCCTCCTTGCAAAACAGCTCGAGCTCAGTGAGGTTGGATGGAGAGCATTTGTGAACAGCAGTTTTCAGTTCTTTCCACAGATTCTCAATTGGATTCAGGTCTGGACTTTGACTTGGCCATTCTAACACCTGGATATGTTTATTTTTGAACCATTCCATTGTAGATTTTGCTATATGTTTTGGATCATTGTCTTGTTGGAAGACAAATCTCCGTCCCAGTCTCAGGTCTTTTGCAGACTCCATCAGGTTTTCTTCCAGAATGGTCCTGTATTTGGCTCCATCCATCTTCCCATCCATTTTAATTAACCATCTTCCCTGTCCCTGCTGAAGAAAAGCAGGCCCAAACCATGATGCTGCCACCACCATGTTTGACAGTGGGGATGGTGTGTTCAGGGTGATGAGCTGTGTTGCTTTTACAAACATTTACAAACTTTTACAAACATAACGTTTTGCATTGTTGCCAAAAAGTTCCATTTTGGTTTCATCTGACCAGAGCACCTTCTTCCACATGTTTGGTGTGTCTCCCAGGTGGCTTGTGGCAAACTTTAAACAACACTTTTTATGGATATCTTTAAGAAATGGCTTTCTACTTGCCACTCTTCCATAAAGGCCAGATTTGTGCAATATACGACTGATTGTTGTCCTATGGACAGAGTCTCCCACCTCAGCTGTAGATCTCTGCAGTTCATCCAGAGTGATCATGGGCCTCTTGGCTGCATCTAAAGTTTAGAGGGACGGCCAGGTCTTGGTAGATTTGCAGTGGTCTGATACTCCTTCCATTTCAATATTATCGCATGCACAGTGCTCCTTGGGATGTTTAAAGCTTGGGAAATCTTTTTGTATCCAAATCCGGCTTTAAACTTCTTCACAACAGTATCTCGGACCTGCCTGGTGTGTTCCTTGTTCTTCATAATGCTCTCTGCGCTTTTGATGGACCTCTGAGACTATCACATTGCAGGTGCA
Organism: Oncorhynchus clarkii lewisi; assembly: GCF_045791955.1. Lineage (NCBI taxonomy): Eukaryota > Metazoa > Chordata > Actinopteri > Salmoniformes > Salmonidae > Oncorhynchus > Oncorhynchus clarkii. The sequence continues at coordinate 59,561,603 of NC_092165.1, forward strand.
TTTATACGGAGACTTGATTACACACAGGTGGATTGTATTTATCATCATTAGTCATTTAGGTCAACATTGGATCATTCAGAGATCCTCACTGAACTTCTGGAGAGAGTTTGCTGCACTGAAAGTAAAGGGGCTGAATAATTTTGCACGCCCAATTTTTCAGTTTTTGATTTGTTAAAAAATTTTGAAATATCCAATAAATGTCGTTCCACTTCATGATTGTGTCCCACTTGTTGTTGATTCTTCACAAAAAAATACAGTTTTATATCTTTATGTTTGAAGCCTAAAATGTGGCAAAAGGTCGCAAAGTTCAAGGGGGCCGAATACTTTCGCAAGGCACTGTATGTGTCGTCAGCAAACTTAATGATGGTGTTGGAGTTGTGCTTGGACACGCTGTCGTGGGTGAAAAGGTAGTACAGGAGGGGACCGAGCACACACCCCTGGGGAGCCCCCGTGTTGAGGATCAGCGTGGCAGATGTCTTGTTGCCCTTACAACCTGGGGTTGACCTGTCAGGAAGTCCAGGATCCAATTGCAGAGGGAGGTGTTTAGTCCCAGTGTCCTTAGCTTAGTGATGAGCTTTGTGGGCACTATAGTGTTGAACACTGAGCTGTAGTTAATGAACAGCATTCTCACAAAGGTGTTCCTTTTGTCCAGGTGGGAAAGGGCAGTGTGGAGTGATTGAGATTCCATCATCTGTGGATCTGTTGGAGAGGTATGCAAATTAGAGTGGCTCTAGGGTTTCCGGGATGATGCTGTTGAACCATGAGCAGCCTTTCAAAGCACTTCATAACTGCTGACGTGAGTGCTACTGGGCGGTTGTCATTTAGGCAGGTTTCCTTTGCTTCTTTGGCACAAGGACAATGGTGGTCTGCTTGAAACATGTAGGTATTACAGACTCGGTCAAGGAGAGGTTGAAAATGTCAGTGAAGACACTTATCAGTTGGTCTTTCTCAGTCAGTGAAGACACTTAAAGGTCTTTCTCGCATCGGCGACGGAGAGCTTGATCATAGAGTCGTCTGGAACAGCTGGTGCTGTCATGACTGCTTCTGTGTTGCTTGCCTGGAAGCAAGCATAAAATGCATTTAGCTCATCTGGTAGGCTCATGTCAAGGGCTTGTTCGCAAGCCCTGCCACATCCGATTAGCATCAGAGCAGGTGTTGTAGGATTCAATCTTAGTCCTGGAATGACGCTTGCCTGTTTGATGGTTCGTCTGAGGGCATTTCTTGGAAGCATCCGGATTAGTGTCCCACTCCTTGAAAGCGGCAGCTCTAGCCTTTTGCTTGGTGCGGATGTTGCCTGTAATCCATGGCTTCTGGTTGAGATTTGTACATACGGTCACTGTTGGGAAGACGTCATTGATGCAGTTATTGATGAAGCTGGTGACTGAGGTAGTATACTCCTCAATGCCATTGGATGAATCCCGGAACATATTCCAGTCTGTGCTAGCAAAACAGTCCTGTAGCGTAGCATCCGCGTCATCTGACCACTTGCGTATTGAGCGAGGCACTGGTACCTCCTGCTTTAGTTTTTGCTTGTAAGCAGGAACCAGGCGGATAGAATTATGGTCAGATTTGCCAAATTGAGAGCGAGGGAGAGCTTTGTACACGTCTCTGTGGAGTAAAGGTGTTTTTTTCCTCTGGTTGCACATGCTGACATGCTGTTAGAAATGAAGTAAAACGGATTTAAGTTTGTATTCAAACTGGTTAGGGTCCTTTTCAACGTTTGGCCATGACTGTATATAGACATAATATGACATTTGAAAATGTCTTTGTTGTTTTGGAAATGTTGTGAGTGTAATGTTTACTGTTTGTTTTTTATTGTTTATTTCACATTTGATTATTATCTATTTCACTTGCTTTGGCAATTTAAAACATACAATGTGTGTCTCAGGCCAATAAAGCCACTTAAATTGAAATTGAATTGAGAGAGCGAGAGAGTGAGAGAGAGAATCCTGGGGGGACTGGATATAGCTCAATTAACATTTAAGAGAGGATGGACCAGAAGAAGTTATGTAGATAGAGATTGAAGGATAGAGGGTTGAGTCACAGACAATACACTGAGTGTACAAAACATTAGGAACACCTTCCTAATATTGAGATGCCCCCTGTTTACCCTCAGAACAGCTTCAATTCATTGGGACATGAACTCGACAAGGTGGTGCATGTTGACTCCAATGATACCCACAGTTGTGTCAAGTTGTATTTCCTTTGGGTGGTGGACCACGCTTGACACACACAGGAAACTGTTGAACGTGAAAAACCCAGCAGCATTGCAGTTCTCAAACCGGTGCGACTGGCATCTACAACCAGACCCTGTTCATAGGCACTTAAATATTTTGTCTTCCCCATTAACCCTCTGAATGACACACATACACAATCAATTTCTCAATTGTCTCAAGGCTTAAAAATCCTTCTTTAAAACTTGTTAGGGCTAGGGTCCTTTTATCAGAATTTCCGCCTGACTGACGTGCCCAAAGTAAACTGCCTGTTACTCAGGCACAGAAGCAGGATATGCATATAATTGGTACCATTGGATAGAAGACACTTTGATAGAAATGTTAAAATAATGTTTGAGACTATAACACAATTGATATGGTAGGAGAAAATCCAAAGAGAAACCAACCAGATTTCATTATTAATTTTTTTATTTTTTTTATGGAAAGGGTCCTATGCAATTCCAGATCCCAGATTGTATGGCATCCACTACAGAGACCGGCAACAATCTTTGTTCAAGGTTTCAGGCTTATTTCTTCCAAAACGAGGGAGAATTGTGAGTTTTGGTACTGGGAGTCACATTTGGAAATCAGTCTGTGGGTCAGGAGCCCTTAAACCGGCAGCCATTTCACTTCCCATATCTGCAGTGTGCCATCACAGCAGCAGGATTTGTGTCCGGTTGCCATGAGAAATAGGAAACCAGTGGAGCACACACGCCAACGACCTGATGCTGTTATTTACCCCCGACCTTTCTCCTGCTGCTGAACAAAAGACTCTGAAAAGTGTCAGCATGGAGTGTGTGTGTGTGTGTGTGTGTTGGCACGGCATGGATCGCAAAGATCTGAGGCCATCTGAGGTGGCACTGCAGCTTCTGAAGTTTAGAGCAGATGTGTGTGTGTGTGTGTGTGTGTGTGTGTGTGTGTGTGTGTGTGTGTGTGTGTGTGTGTGTGTGTGTGTGTGTGTGTCTGTGTGTGTACATAGATTATATTTCTCCTTGAAGGCCAATAAGCATTTGTTTTCAATTAAATTGCAATGGCAGGGTTTTGGAATTGGGTCACTGGTTTGAATCCCTGGTCATGCACGTTAAACAAGGTGGGGAGTGGTCCTCGACGCTCCTGACAAAATAAGTTTGGCTAAATTTGAACTTTTATTTTTAAATTTTCCGTTATTTGCTATTCTCTTATTTTTTATAAACTATACAAATGCTAAAAGAGTATCAACGTTTCTCCCGAAGTCGTTGCAGCGTTATGCCATAATATGTTAAATCCCAGAATATTTAGATTTAAATGACGTGTTTTATTCTCCTTCCTGTTATTTATTTTTCTTCTGTTATTACTTTTATTTTATAATTTTATAATTTTATGCACTTTGTTACTTGTATTAAAGAGCTTTTTTTTTTTTTTTTAAATAATCAAATAAACAAAGTTTATTATGATTAATATTATAGTGACTATCTTGTTATTATTATATGAAAAATCCCTGTAGGTTGGTAGCCACTAGACGGTTAGAGAGTTGGGCCAGTAGCCGTAAAGGTCGCTGGTTCAAATAATCTAGCCAATAAGGTGAAAAATCTGTCGATGTACCCTTGAGCAAGGCACTTCACCCTAATTTGCACCAGGAACGCTGTACTACTATGGCGGACCCTGTAAAACATCACATTTCACCACACCCATCTGGTGTATGTGAAAATAAAATATCTTTCAATCTTCTCCATAACAGTTCCCAGTGGGTGTGTGTGTTGAGTGTGATGCGTGCTGACCGCGACCCAGGCCCCTGCTGAGGC
>NC_092165.1:59568096-59580596 GCF_045791955.1 Oncorhynchus clarkii lewisi
GAAGCCTCAGGACCAGAACATCCAATCAATCAGAATAAAACAAATCACAACACAGTCAAAACAAAACGACATAACTTATTGGGAAACACAAACACAAAGCAAAATCGACAGTACACCGTGGCAAACTATTTGACCATGGTTACTGATCAAAACCTTAGAAAAACCTTGACAAAGTACAGGCTCAGTGAGCACAGCCTTGCCATTGAGAAGGGTAGACACAGGAAAACCTGGCTCTCTGTAGAGGAAAGGCTGTGCAGCCACTGCACCACAGCAGAACCTGTCTCCCTGTAGAGGAAAGGCTGTGTAACCACTGTACCACAACAGAACCTGTCTCCCTGTAGAGGAAAGGCTGTGCAACCACTGCACCACAGCAGAACCTGGCTCCCTGTAGAGGAAAGGCTGTGCAACCACTGCACCACAGCAGAACCTGAGACGGAGCTGCATTTCCTGACAAAATGTAAAAAATATAAAACAATTAGCGAGTGTCATTTTCCCAAAATGTGAAACCCTTATTCAAGGTTTCAAAGACCTCTCTGATGAGAGTAGGCTACCCATCCTGTTGGGGGAGGACGCAGAGAGCTGTGGGTTGGCAGCGCACTACATTGCTGCCTGCCATAAGATGAGGGACCGTGTCTGACAAACCAATCAACCTGCACATGTCCTCTACTGTATGCTAATTGTTATTTTTCAACGTATGGTTATTTTGACCCTTGGTTATTGTTGTTATTGTTGTCCCGTTGACAATTTTGATTCTTATTATTTTCATATGGTAAATATCCGATAGCTTTGTGTCATGCCCTGACCATAGAGAGCCCTTGTTTCTCTTTGGTGTAGTAGGTCAGTGCCGTGACGAGGTGGTGTTCTAGTTTAAAATTTCTATGTTGGTGTTTTGGTTTGGTTCCCAATTAGAGGCAGCTGGTAATTGGGGATCATATTTAAGTGGCTGTTTTTCCCACCTGTGTTTGTGGGATATTATTTTGTGTTTGTGCACCACGTCGTCACGTTTCGTTGGTCCTTTATTTAGTTTTTGTTCGAGGTTTCACTTGATAATAAAGATGTGGAACTCTACGTGGTCCGTCTCTACACACGATCGTGACACTTTGACAATATGTACATTGTTACGTCATGCCAATAAAGCAAATTTAAATTAATTGAATTTCCTTATTTCCTTATACAGCTGACTGAATTGAAAGAGAGAGAGAGAGAGAGACGGAGAGGGAGAGGGAGAGGGAGAGAGAGAGAGAGAGAGAGACGGAGAGGGAGAGGGAGAGGGAGAGAGAGAGCTGACCCTCTTTGTTGCTCTGACACATAATGGAGGGTGTATGTATGGTGTGTGTGAATGAAGCCCTCTGGAGGAGGATCGTACAGTGACATGTATTCATAGATGCCAAGGGAAGCCAGGCTTCCCCAAAACATGGACCAAGAGACCTCAGATTGACGGGGAGAGCCTCTAAGGAGTAGGCTAGATTGAGGGGGAAAGCCTCTAAGAAGCAGGCTAGATTGAGGGGGAAAGCCTCTAAGGAGTGCTAGATTGAGGGGGAAGCCTCTAAGAAGCAGGCTAGATTGAGGGGGAAAGCCTCTAAGAAGCAGGCTAGATTGAGGGGGAGAGCCTCTAAGGAGTAGACTAGATTGAAGGGGAAAGCCTCGAAGGAGCAGGCTAGATTGAGGGGGAAAGCCAACAGGCTAGATTGAGACATCAGTGAGTCCCTTACTGCCCTCTGCCAAGTCCGTGTCTAGCTCTGCTGGCTCGCCTCACCGCCGGGTTTAATGATGGCTACACAGTCAAATGTCTATCTTTCAGACCGTGGCAGCTGGCCCATACCTGCGAGGTGTGTCTGAGAGAGAGCGAGAGGGGGTAGAAGGAGTGATGGAGTTGCGTACCATTTAGAGCGTGGCAGCTGGCCCACCCCTGCAAGCGTCTTTTGGAGTGTGAGTGTGTGTGTGTGTGTGTGTGTGTGTGTGTGTGTGTGTGTGTGTGTGTGTGTGTGCGTGCGTGCGTGCGTGCGTGCGTGTGTGTGTGTATGTGTGGCAGCTGGCATAGAAGCCTGCAAGTGTCTTCAGTGTGTGTGTGTGTGTGTGTGTGTGTTTGTGGCAGCTGGCCTAGAGGCCATTGAGCTTCTTGAGGAGTGTGTGTTTGTGTGTTTGTGTGTGTGTGGCAGCTGGGCTAGATGCCTGTCTCACACCCTGATCTGTTCCCCCTGTCTGTGATTGTCTCCACCCCCCTCCAGGTGTTGCCCATCGTCTCCATTATCCCCTGTGTATTTATACCTGTGTTCTCTGTTTGTCTGTTGCCAGTTCATTTTGTTTCATCAAACCTACCAGCGTTTTTCCCTCTGCTCCTGTCTCTTGATTGTTCCTGTTTCCTAGTTTTCCTGGTGTTGACCATTCTGCCTGCCCTGACCCACAGCCTGCCTGCCGTCCTGTACCTTTGCCCACTTATCTGGATCACCGACAACTGCCTGCCCTGGACCTGCCTTTTACCTGCCCCTGTTCGATTAATGAACTGTTGTTACTTCAACATTGTCTGCATCTGGGTCTTACCTGAAACGTGATAGCACAAACTGGCCATGACTGACCCAGCAGACTCGGACCAACTGCGCAACACTGTCTCCTCCCAAGGAGTCACCATTGGAATTGCTTCAAGGCGTTATGGAGGGGGTCCACACCTTGGCCGAACAACATGACCGGGCATTGGACATCTTGCTGGAGCAATTCCGTGGGTTAGCTAGGAGGCAGCCTACTACAATGGTAACCTCACAGCCCATCAGTAACTCAGCTGTCCCTCCACCTTCCCGGGAACGCTTTAATGGAGAGCTGGGCCATTTTCGGCGTTTCTAGCTCAGTGTGCTCTCATCTTCGGGTGAAATCTGGGCGGCAGGTAGCCTAAGTGTTAGACTATTGGACTTGTAACCGAAAGGTTGCAAGATCGAATCCCTGAGCTGACGAGGTAAACATCTGTCATTCTGCCCTGAACAAGGCAGTTAACCCACTGTTCCTAGGCTGTCATTGAAAATAATAATTTCTTCTTAACTGACTTGCCTAGTTAAATAAAGGTAAAAAATGTTTGAGCTTCAGCCCTCCTCCTTCCCCTCGGTCCGCCTTAAGATAGCGTACCTAATCACGCTGTTGTCCGGGAGGGCGCTCGCCTGGGCTTCAGCTACATGGAGGCAACAACATGCCAAATGCGTGTTGGAGAAGTAAATAAGGAGTTTGATACCCCATTCTACTGGAGAGAGGCTGTCCGGAAGCTACTCCAGTTTCGGCTGGACTCCCGCAGTGTGGTAGACTGTTTGGTGGATTTTCGCACGTTGGCAGCTGAGAGTGCCTGGAACCAGGAAGCGCTATTTGACATGTTACACAAAGTCTTGGAGGATGTCAAGGATAGGCTTGCAGACCGGGAATTACCGATGGAGCTCCATTGCCTCATTGCCTTGACCATCAGGATCAATGAGTGCCCACAGGAACGACTGAGAGGGAGGAGATTTGATTTTGCTCGCCCTTCCAAGGATTCTGCCTCACCTCCAAGGTACCCCGGAAGTCCCCAACGGCCCCGTTGCAGAGAGAACTCGAGGCTACCCGAGGTTCACCGTGAGTCGCCGAAGACAGCCGAGTCACCTTTTCCCAAGCCTATGCAACTAGGCAGTTCTGGTTTTTCTCCGGCAATTCTGCTGGAGAAAACCCAGCACTGCCTAGTTGCATAGGCTTGGGAAAAGGCTTGGCTATACAGGTTCAACAGTAGGAGTTGCCTGTATTGCGGAACACGGTGTCATTGTGTGTCCTCTTGCCTGTTAAAAGACCAGGCTCACCTGGAGCGAGTATTCTGGCGTGCCATATGGAGAACTTTTCTGCTTCCCTTACTCACACTCCGTTTCATACCATTCTGATGTGGGGAAGCCAGTTAATCGGCGTCGACAGAGATGGCCGCCTCGCTTCGCGTTCCTAGGAAACTATGCAGTAATTAATTTTTTTTTTTATGTGTTATTTCCAGAAAATCTTAGGTTTTATTACATGGTCGGGAGGAACTATTGGACATAAGAGCAATGTCAACTCACCAATGCAACTTTCCCGAAGCGGATCCTCTATTTGGCCTACCACCCAGGACAATGGATCGGATCCCAGCCGGTGACCCAAAACAACGGCACCGTAGAAGGGGCAGATGGAGCGGTCTTCTGGTCAGGCTCTGTAGACGGGCACATCGAGCACCACTCCCGAGTATACTACTAGCCAATGTCCAGTCTCTTGACAACAAGGTAGACGAAATCCGAGCAAGGGTAGCATTCCAGAGAGACATCAGTGACTGTAACATTCTTTGTCTCACGGAAATATGGCTCACTCGAAACACGCTATCTGAGTCGGTACAGCCATCTGGTTTCTTTACGCATCGCGCTGACAGAAACAAGCATCTCTCTGGTAAGAAGAAGGGCGGGGGTGAATGCCTTATGATTAACGAGACGTGGTGTGATCATAACAACATACAGGAACTCAAGTCCTGTTGTTCACCTGACTTAGAATTCCTCACAATCAAATGCCGGCCACATTATCTACCAAGAGAATTCTCTTCGATCATAATCACAGTCGTGTGTATCCCCCCCCCAAGCAGACACATTGACGGCCCTGAAAGAACTTTATTTGACTCTATGTAAACTGGAAACAACATATCCTGAGGCTGCATTTATTGTAGCTGGGGATTTTAACAAGGCTAATCTGAAAACAAGGCTCCCCAAATTCTATCAGCATATCGATTGTGCTACCAGGGCTGGCAAAACCCTAGACAATTGTTAATCTAACTTCTGCGACGCATATACGTCCCTCCCCCGCCCTCCCTTTGGAAAAGCTGACCACGACTCCATTTTGTTGCTTCCAGCCTATAGACAGAAACTAAAACAGGAAGCACCCGCGCTCAGGTCTGTTCAACGCTGGTCCGACTAATCGGATTCCATGCTTCAAGATTGCTTCGATCACGTGAACTGGGATATGTTCCGCATTGCGGCGAACAACAACATTGATGAATACGCTGATTGGGTGAGCGAGTTAATTAGCAAGAACATCGGTGATGTTGTACCCACAGCGTGTATTAAAACATTCCCCAACCAGAAACCGTGGATTGATGACAGCATTCGCGTAAAATTGAAAGCGCAAACCACTTTTTTTTTAATCAGGGCAAGGTGACCGGAAACATGACCGAACACAAACGTTGCAGCTATTCCCTCCGCAAGGCAATCAAACAAGCTTAGCGTCAGTATAGAGTCTCAATTCAACACGAACAGTCAATCACGGACTACAAAAGAAAAAGCAGCCCCGTCGCGGACCACAATGCCTTGCTCCCAGACAGACTAAACAACTTTTTTGCTTGCTTTGAGGACAAAGGTGTGATAGGACCAGGGATTGACCATATAACTGGACAGTACTCTAAGTGTGATAGGACCAGTGATTGACCATATAACTGGACAGTAGTCTAAGTGTGATAGGACCAGGGATTGACCATTTAACTGGACAGTACTCTAAGTACCAGCCCTGTCGCGGACCAGGATGCCTTGCTCCCAGACAGACTAAACAACTTTTTTTGCTTGCTTTGAGGACAATACAGTGCCACTGACACGGCCCGCTACCAAAACCTGCAGGCTCTCCTTCACTGTAGCCAACATGAGTAAAACATTTAAACGTGTTAACCCTCGCAAGGCTGCAGGCCCAGACGGCATCCCCGGCGGCATCCTCTGAGCACGCCCAGACCAGCTAGCTGGTGTGTTTACAGACATATTCAATCAATCCTTATCCCAGTCTGCTGTTGCCACATGCTTCAAGAGGGACACCATTGTTCCTGTTCCCAAGAAAAGCTAAGGTAACTGAGCTAAATGACTACGGCCCATGTTCCATCATCATGAAGTGCTTTGAGAGACTAGTCAAGGACCATATCACCTCCACCCTACCTGACACCTTAGACCGGCTCCAATTTGCTTACCGCCCCAATAGGTCCACAGATCACGCAATCGCCATCACACTGCACACTGCCCTAACCCATCTGGACAAGAGGAATACCTATGTAAGAAGGATGTTGATCGATTACAGCTCAGCATTTAACACCATAGTACCCTCAAAACTCGTCATTAAGCTCGAGACGCTGGGTCTCGACCCCACCCTGCGCAACTGGGTTCTAGACTTCCTGACGGGCCAACGCATCACCGGGTGAAAACTACCTGCCCTTCAGGACCCTGGGTCTCGACCCCGCCCTGTGCAACTGGGTCTTGGACTTCCTGACGGACCGCCCCCAGGTGGTGAGGGTAGGAAACGACCTCTCCATCCCACTGATCCTCAACACTGGGCCCCCACAAGGGTGCGTTCTCAGCCCTCTTCTGTACTCCCTCTTCACCCACGACTGTGTGGCCATGCACGCCTCCAACTCAATCATCAAGTAGTTGGCAGACGACACAACAGTAGTAGGCTTGATTACCAACAACGACGAGATGGCCTACAGGGAGGAGGTGAGGGCCCTCGGAGTGTGGTGTCAGGAAAATAACCTAAAACTCAATGTCAACTAAACAAAGGAGTTGTTCGTAGACTTCAGGTAACAGCAGAGGGAACACCCCCCTACATCGATGGAACAGTAGTGGAGAGGGTGGAAAGTTTTAAGTTCCTTGGCGTTCACATCACGGACAAACTGAAATGGTCCACCCACACAGACAGTGTGGTGAAGAAGGTTCAGCAGCGCCTCTTCAACCTCAGGAGGCTAAAGAAATTTGGCTTGTTGCACAATCGAGAGCATCTTGTCGGGCTGTATCACCGCCTGGTACGGCAACTGCTCCGCCCATGACAGTAAGGCTCTCCAGGGTAGTCAGGGTAGTGAGGTCTGCACAACGCATCACCGGGGGCAAACTACCTGCCCTTCAGGACACCTACACCACCTGATGTCACAGGAAGGCCAATAAGATCATTGTGGACAACAACCACCCGAGCCACTGCCTGTTCACCCCGCTATCATCCAGAAGGCGAGGTCAGGACAGGTGCATGAAAGCTGGGACAGAGAGACTGAAAAACAGCTTCTATCTCATGGCCATCAGACTGTTAAACAGCCATCACTAACATTGAGTGGCTGCTGCCAACATACTGACTCAACTCCAGCCACTTTCAAAGTGCTGTACAGAAACCCAGCCTAAAACCCCAAACAGCAAGCAATGCAGGTGTAGAAGCACGGTGGCTAGGAGAAACTCCCTAGAAAGGCCAAAACCTAGGAAGAAACCTAGAGAGAAACCAGGCTATGTGGGGTGGCCAGTCCTCTTCTGGCTGTGCCGGGTGGAGATTATAACAGAACATGGCCAAGATGTTCAAATGTTCATAAATGACCAGCATGGTCAAATAATAATAATCACAGGCAGAACAGTTGAAACTGTTCAGCAGCATGGCCAGGTGGACTGGGGACAGCAAGGAGTCATCATGTCAGGTAGTCCTGAGGCATGGTCCTAGGGCTCAGGTCCTCCGAGAGATAGAAAGAAAGAGAGAAAGAGAGAATTAGAGAGAGCATACTTAAATTCACACAGGACACCGGATAGGACAGGAGAAGTACTCCAGATATAACAAACTGACCCTAGCCCCCGACACATAAGCTACTGCAGCATAAATACTGGAGGCTGAGACAGGAGGGGTCAGGAGACACTGTGGCCCCATCCGATGACACCCCCGGACAGGGCCAAACAGGAAGGATATAACCCCACCCACTTTGCCAAAGCACAGCCCCCACACCACTAGAGGGATATCTTCAACCACCAACTTACCATCCTGAGACAAGGCCGAGTATAGCCCTCAAAGATCTCCGCCACGGCACAACCTAAGGGGGGGCGTCAACCCAGACAGGAAGATCACATCAGTGACTCAACCCACTCAAGTGACGCACCCCTCCTAGGGACGGTATGAAAGGGCCCTAGTAAGCCAGTGACTCAGCCCCTGTAATAGGCTTAGAGGCAGAGAATCCCAGTGGAAAGAGGGGATCCGACCAGGAAGAGACAGCAAGGGCGGTTCGTTGCTGAGAGCCTTTCCGTTCACCTTCACACTCCTGGGCCAGACTACACTCAATCATATGACCCACTGAAGAGATAAGTCTTAAGTAAAGACTTTAAGGTTGAGACCGAGTTTGCGTCTCTCAGATGGGTAGGCAGACCATTCAATAAAAATTTAGCTCTATTGGAGAAAGCCCTGCCTCCAGCTGTTTAGGAGTTTAGGAGGCCTGCGTCTACGTGTAGGTATGTACGGCAGGAACAAATAAGAGAGATAGGTAGGAGCAAGCCCATGTAATGCTTTGTAGGTTAGCAGTAAAACCTTGAAATCAGCCCTTGCCTTGACAGGAAGCCAGTGTAGGGAGGCTAGCACTGGAATAATATGATCACATTTTTTGGTTCTGGTCAGGATTCTAGCACCCGTATTTAGCACTAACTGAAGTTTATTTAGTGCTTTATCCGGGTAGCCGGAAAGTAAAGCATTGCAGTAGTCTAATCTAGAAGTGACAAAAGCATGGATTAATTTTTCTGCATCATTTTTGGACAGAACGTTTCTGATTTTTTGCAATGTTACGTAGATGGAAAAAAGCTGTCCTTGAAACAGTCTTGATATGTTCTTGAAAAGAGAGATCAGGGTCCAGAGTAACGCCGAGGTCCTTCACAGTTTTATTTGAGACGACTGTACAGCCATTAAGATTAATAGTCAGATTCAACAGAAGATCTCTTTGTTTCTTGGGACCTAGAACAAGCATCTCTGTTTTGTCCAAGTTTAAAAGTAGAAAGTTTGCAGCCATCCACTTCCTTATGTCTGAAACACATGCTTCTAGCGAGGGAAATTGTGGGGCTTCACCATGTTTCATTGAAATGTACAGCTGTGTAGCAGTGAAAGTAACATTATGTTTTCGAATGACATTCCCAAGAGGTAAAATATATAGTGAACACAATTGTGGTCCTAAAACAGAACCTTGAGGAACACCAACATTTACAGTTGATTTGTCAGAGGACAAAACATTCACAGAGACAAACTGATATCTTTCCGACAGATAAGATCTAAACCAGGCCAGAACTTGTCCCTGTAGACCAATTTGGGTTTCCAATCTCTCCAAAAGAATGTGTTGATCGATGGTATCAAAAGCAGCACTAAGGTCTAGGAGCACGAGGACAGATGCAGAGCCTCGGTCTGATGCCATTAAACGGTAATTTACCACCTTCACAAGTGCAGTCTCATTGTGTATGTGTATGTGACAAATACATTTGATTTGATTTGAATCTCTCCGGGTCCTCATTGACTCTGAGGCAGATGAGAGCTTTTTGGACTCTAGCCTGGCTTCCGAGCTGGGCATCCCAACTCAGACCCTCTCCATTCCTGTGGACGTTGGAACGCTAGACGGGCGCTCTATAGGCTGGGTCACCCACAACACCCCTCACATCAACCTGCGTGTGTCAGAGAACCACAGTGAGGTTATCCAGTTCCTGCTCATTAAGTCTCCTCAGATTCCCTGGCTCCTGCGACACAATCCCCTCATTACCTGGTCTATTGGTGCCATCATGGGCTGGAGCCCGTTCTGCAAATCCCATTTCCTGAAGTCAGCACAACCTGACCCGGGACGTCTTCCTGGGGGCTTGGAAGTTGCCCAGCATTTCTCCTCCATTCCCGCAAATAACCAGGACCTTCGGGTCACTTCACTTCCGCCGCTCCGACCATATGGGATTGACCTTCTTCCTAGCACCACTCCGCCCCGGGGGACAACTGTACTTGCAGTCGGGACCGGAGACCAAGGCTATGGAGACACCCTAGCTGCAAAATGTATCCGTCCTTCTTCCTTTTCTTCTTTGTGGAGAAGAAGGACAAGACACTGCGCCCATCGACTACCAGGGACTCAATGGCATAACGGTAAAGAACCACTACCCACTACCACTCATCTCCTCGGCCTTCGAGCCAAGGGGCCATCACTTTTCCAAAGTTGCACACTTCATTCCTCTCCCCAAAGAGACGGCCCAGCTCACGGTGTTGCATGTCTTTCGAATCTGTGGACTACCAGTTGACATGGTTTCTGACCGGGGTCCTCAGTTCTCATCCCGGTTCTGGAAGGCGTTCTGTACCCTCATTGGTTCGTCAGCCAGCCTGTCCTCCGGGTTCCACCCCCAGTCCAATGGCCAACCAGGACTTTGAAACTACTCTGTGCTGCCTTTTCTCCACCAACACCACCACCTGAAGCCAGCAGCTTGTGTGGGTCGAATACACCCGCAACACCCTTCCCTGCTCTGCCATGGGCCAATCACTGTTTGAGTGTTCTTTGGGTTATCAGCCCCCTCTCTTCCCTGAGCCGGAAGAAGAGGTCAGCGTACCTTCTGCCCAGATGTTTGTCCACCGCTGGAGGAGAGCCCGGTCGGCCCTCCGAAAGACCACCTCCAGGTATCAACGACAAGCGGATCGCCACCGGTCCCAGGCTCCCCGGTATCATCTCGGGCAGAAGGTATGGCTGTCCAGACGGATTCTGCCCCTTTGGGTGGAATCCCACAAACTCTCCCTCTGGTCAATCAACCCGTTTCCCATCTCCAAAATCATTATCCCATCTGCTGTTCCTCTTCTGTTGCCTCATACACTTTGTATACATCCTCCCTTTCATGTGTCCAGAGTTAAACTTCAAGTCTCACAGCCATTTGTCTCCTGTTCCCCACCTATCTGGATTACTGACCTCTGCCTGCCCTGGACCTGCCTTTTTGCCTGGACCTGCCTTTTGCCTGCCCCTGTTTGATGAATAAACTGTTGTCACTTCGACATTGTCTGCATCTGGGTCTTACAGGAAACATGATAGCCTGTGAGCGTCTTGAGGAGTGAGCTGTCTGTACTTGATCAGTAGAAGTCATCGTGCTAGGGAAGGCTAAAGAGACATCTTTTCCTCCTTTTGTCTTCCCTTCGACCTACTCTTCCTCTTCCTGTCTTCTTTGTGTGAGGATGGTAGTAATAGTCAGATGGTGCCGACAGATATTGCATCCGTGCTTCTAGCTCCTAAGCAACTTTGCAGTATTTTTTTTTTATGGGCAATTGAACTGATTCCAGAGGCTGATCCAAAACACCGCTGGCGAAGAAGAAGTATTTGGAGTGGACTTCTAGTCCAACATAGGATGCGCGCCAACCAACCACTGCTTCAGAGTATATTACTCGCTAATGTTCAGTTGATGAGCTCAGGGCGAGGATCTACGTCCAGAGAGACATCAGGGATTGTAACATACTCTGTGTCGCGGAAACATGGCTCTCTCGGGATATACTGTCTGAGTCCGTACGACCAGTTGCGTTCTCAGTTCATCGTGCAGACTAGAATAAAGATCTCTCCGGGAAGAAGGGCATGGGTGTATGCTTCATGATTAACTACTCATGGTGCAATTGTGATTTCATGCAGGAACTCATGTCATTTTGTTCACCCGATCTAGAATACCTCACAATCAAATGCCAACCGTATAATCCCCAAGGGAATTATCTTCGGTTATATTCCCGGCGTGTATATTCCCCCTCAAGCAGATAGCATTGACTGTCACATTCACTCTGAGAAAACATTGGACCCCTGCTCCTCAACTTTTTGAAATGCCTATAAGTCTATTCAACGCTGGTCTGACCAATCCTAATCTGTGCTTCACAATTGTTTTGACCACGAGGACTAGGATATGTTCTGAGTAGCTTCTGAGAATAGCATTGATGAATACACGGATACATTGACTGAGTTTATCAGAAAATGTATAGGAGATGTTGTTCCCACTGTGACTATTAGAACCCAAACCATGGATAGATGGCAGCATTTGCATAAAACTGAAAGTGCGAACCACCTCATTTAACCATGACTAGGAATGTGGTTGAATACAAACAGTGTAGTTATTCCCTCCGTAAGGCAATCAAACAGGCATAACATCAGTACAGAGACAAAGGGTCTACAGACAGTCACATACACCAAAGGGAAAATGAGCCACGTCGCGGACACCGATGTTTTGCTTCCAGATAATCAAAATATCTTTTTCGCCCGCTTTGAGGATAACACAGTGCCACCGACATGGCCTGCTATCAAGGACTGTGGGCTCTCCTTCTCCATGGCAGATGTGAGTAAGACATTTAAGCATGTTAACCCTCGCAAAGCTGCCAGTCCAGACGGCATACCAAGCCGCGTCCTCAGAGCATGCGCAGACCAGCTGGCTGGAGTGGTAACTGAGCTAAATGACTACGGCCCCGTACCACTCACTTCTGTCATCATGAAGTGCTTTGAGAGACTAGTCAAGGATCACCTCTACCTTACCTGACACTCTAGACCCACTTCAATTTGCTTAGCACCCCAATAGATCCACAGACGATGCAATCACCATAGCACTGCACACTGCGCTATCCCATCTGGACAAGAGGAATGTGAGAACGCTGCTAATTGACGATAGCTCAGCATTCAACATCATACTACCCTCCAAGCTCATCATTAAACTCAGGCCCTGGGTCTCAACCCCGCCCTGTGCAACTGGGTCCTGGAATTCCTG